>NW_005871567.1:7754-44137 GCF_000147115.1 Myotis lucifugus | reverse complement strand
GTAAGTGTTTACCTAATAACATATTATATTGTTTAATAATAATCCTAGCAATTAAAGAGGGGATATGCAAATTGACTGTCACTTCATGACAAAGATGGAGGCGCCCACAACCAATAAGGAGGGAATATGCAAATTGACATGACAAAAATGGAGGCGGCTGCTCTGGGCCTCTGGGCAGCACGCGAAGGCAGAAAGCGGCTTCGGGCCAGAGCAAAGGCAGAAAGGCGGCTCCGGGCCGAAGTGAAGGCAGTGTAGGCAGCCAGGGGAAGCAAGGCCTATTCTTGCACGAATCTTCATGCATCAGTCCTCTAGTATATCATATCATTTAATAATAATAAACTTATATCTGCCTAAATATATAATAAAGGGACTTATTTTTATCTCTCTTTTTTTCCCTTGTGCACACGTGTGTGGATACACACACGATCACCCACTATATTTATCAATCTATCTTGCTATCTATCTAATTTTCCTTTGGATAAAGATCAAATAATGTTTGCTTTTAAATTTTATTGAATTCCACAAATTTACATTTCTCAAATTTTATTTTTTACATATGAGCATATTCACAAATTTCATTTTCCTATTTTCATATGTGTGTATTATCAGGATATTTATAAAAATAATTATTTGGTCAATGCTGTTATTTATGTAGTAATTAGCAACTCAAACTATGTAAAACTCTAATTGTTAATTGGCTGTATTTCTTACATGTGGTAAAAATAGTTGGCTGCTAGAATTAACTTGTTGCCTACTAAAGGCAGAGTTTGTTTGGTTTTGGTTTTGGAATTTTTTACTGTAACGAAATGGGAGGAATAAACTACATGTATGAAAAAGAATTAATGACAACATTATCAGTCAATATAAAGGTAACCCCAGCATCACTGGCATGGTAAAGTATTAAATAAAAAATATATAGCATCTGCCATAACAAAGCTAATGGTGCAGATCTTCACAAAGAAGCAGCAGCCTTAGGTGTTGGTATTACACAGTCTGCACCTAGAGTGCTCAGTTTTTCCTTCAGAATGCATTGATTAGCTAGAAATGCCTTGATTGAAGGAAAGGAGCCTTTAGCCTTCATAATGAATAGGCCTCACATTGCTGCTCTAATGTTCTAAGTCCTCGGTTTATCTTTGTTTCTAGCAGAGTGACTCTAAATCAAGATTTAAAAGCAACTCAACATGAGGTAAAATAAAACGGAGGTCATTTAATCACTCTGTTAGCTTCAAATGATTATTGATTCTTGGAGGTGATGTCTAATTCTGCCAGAAAATCCATTTCAGAAATGATTACTCCCTCAGTTTTATCTATGATGCTGGAGGTTATTAAAAGTGGGAATCTCAAGGGAGGTATACAACTTTAAGCCATTAATATCACACTTAATATATTTTTTTTATCAGAACAGAGTTCTAACTCTGCGCTTTAATCTACAACAGAATTAGAGTAGTCATTTAGGAATATGTGCTTCATCACAAGCCTAATTATTATTTGCAGTCCTTCGGGACACAGAAGCACACTGAAATACCTGATAGATAAATATCAAACAGTGAAGAGCATATTGAACTTCTCATTGCTTCTTATTACCACATATACACAACACTCAAGTATCATGCCTAGAAATATATTACTATATTGCCTTTTGTTCACTCAAATTATTTGAGTCATGTCTGAAATGCTATTAGATTCACAGATTTGTTAATATAGTGAATAAGAAAGTTCTAAATGCACTTCAAATAATAGAAATAAATGCAGACCCAATGGGTGTCTCTAAGACCAATAACTAATGCAAGGATGACTCTTCATGTAGGGTTTGTTAAGGGTGATGTGTCACTAAATTGAGCATGTCTGTATAAGTGTATTTGTTTAGTGAAATCAGGCATAATCAGAGAGGAGGACATCTATGGAGCATAACCTAAAAAGTATTGTCTTGATTCTGAATTTAGTATTTAAACTTCTACTGAATGTAACCCAGAATAGATGTCCAGGGTGACAGGACATCTATGGGAATGGAGACAGGGATATTTGAGAATAGAATTGTTACATATTTGGTAGCAAGTGTACACTGAATATAAGATCAATAGAATACTCCAAGATGACTACCATATATATGAAATAGGCTACTGGATATCTTCATAAGATAAAATATAAGAAAAGAGGTAATCGACAGAAAAAATTATGAACTCAGTTTTGAAGAAAATGAATTTGAAGTTTTAATGAGGCCATTGAAAATGTGGTTTTAATGTTCATAAAATGGGTATAGAGTAGAATTAGAAACTTGTGAATATAAATTAATGTCATCACAACAGTGAATGGGCAACTGAGGAAAACAATTAATAAAAGAAGCAAGCAAAAGTGTAGTATAGAAGTTATTTTAGCTCCTTTGAGTTGTATCCTTAAACTACAACATATCAAATTTTGTTTAAATTAGAGCTTAACTACATTTAATTATACTACATATGAGGCCCTTCAATTGAAATTATGAAAAACAGATACACATTATAAAATAAGAAAAAACAAATATAGGTGGTTTTACCCTAATTTGCACTAGAAAACATTCATATGAAACTGTCTGAAAGATGCTCTTAAATGTTGCTGTTATATGTTTATTCACTTAATTTGCATAATCCTATTTCATGACAATCACTACTCTAACAAGGAGAGACAGATAATAACAAAAAAAGTAAAATATTATGTAAATAGTATTATATACAATGGAAAAAGTAGGATGGTGGAGATTTATGAATGTAACACATTTAAATAGAGTGCCCAGTGACAGTCTCACTGAGAATAAACCTTTAAGATGGGAACATTTTATTTTCATCCTAATAACAACATGAAATTGTAATCAAGATAGTTCAGATTTACCCAAATTATAAATAAATATAATCTTGCTGAGAATATTCATATCTATATTCAAACTTCAAATTTATTATTTTTTAAATATATTTGTTATTTTTATTGATTTCAGAGAGGAAGGGAGATGGAGAGAGATAGAAACATCAATGATGAGGAAGAATCATTGATTGGCTGCCTTCTGCACGCCCCCTATTGGGAATTGAGCCTGCACCCAGACATGTGCCCTTAACCAGAATTGAGCTTGAAAACCTTCAGTCCACAGATCGACGCTCTATCCACTGAGCCAAACTGGCTAGTGCTCATTTATTTTTCATTTCTCTAATGTAATTATAAAACTATATTCTAAAGATTATTCATTTACACATGTATATCTCTATCTAGAAAATTATTTTATTTTAATCTTCACTGTTTATTTTGAACACAAATTAGAAAGATCAATAAAGTTGGCAAAACTGTAGCAATACTAACAAACAAAATAAAAGACATAAATTACAAACATTAGAGATGATACAGGGGATACCACTACAGACCCAACAGACCTCAAAAAGATAATAAGATAAATACTATGAACAGTTATACATACATTAATTTGAAAACAGATATAATGGACCAATTCTTAAAAAGAAAATACAACTCACATGATACAAAACAGAGAACTGAATAGTTTTATAACTATAAGGAAGTTAATTCATAATTATAAAACTCTCCAAACAAAACTGACAATATCAGGCTGGTTCACTGGCAAATTCAACCAAACTTTTGTTCTGTGCAAAATTCTATTAAAAGGATAAAAAGGTAAAATAACCCATGTTTTGGGAGAAGATATTTTCAAATCACAACCTGACAAAGAAGTTATATTTAGGATATATATGGAACTCTCAAAACACAAGTATAAAAAAAGTAAACACAAAACGTCAAATTAGAAAATGGAAATGAATAAACATTTCCCAAAGATGATGTATACATGAAAATATGTTTAACAACTTTAGCCATTAGAGAAAAGCAAATTTAACCACAATGACTTATCACTACACACCCATCTAAATGGCTTAATAAAATAAAAAAAGTAACACCAAATGCTGGAGTCTCTCATACATTAATGTAAATGTAAAATTGTAAAATCCCTTTGGAATGCAATGTGGGAGTTTCTTATATCATACTAGAGGCCCGGTGCACGAAATTCGTGCACTGGGGGGTGGGGCTCCCTCAGCCCAGCCTGCCCCTGTCACAGTCCGGGAGCCCTCAGTGGATGTCCTACTGACAGCCACAGTCTGGCAGCAGAGGCTCGGAGCAGACGTCCTGTGTGTGTGTGCGTGTGTGTGTGTGTGTGTGTGTGTGTGTGTGTGTCTGCTGGGGGCCTGCCCCTAGCCACACCATGGAGGCTTGGAGCAGGCGCCCCTCTGTGTTGATCTCTCAGGCTGCTGGCCTCCACTGCGTGTTGTTCTCTCCCTTGAGCTGTGGCCAGGGTGGGGTGCTGCCTGCAGGCCATGCTTTCCTGCTCATGGATCGCCGGATCAACGCGGAGACCCAGGGGCAGGCCCTCCTGCGTGCAGCCTGCAGGCCGCACTTACCTGTTATGGGATTGCCATGGAGACCCAGGAGCAAGCCCACCTGGGGGCTGCCTGCCAGCCATACTTTACTGCTCTGGGATCACCATGGCGACCCAGTAGCACACCCTTCTGGGTGCTGCCTGCAGGCTGCACTTTCCTGCTCTGGGATCGCCATGGCGACCCAGGAGCAGGCCCACCTGGGGGCTGCCAGCCCTCCCCACTTTCCTGCTATGGGATCTCCATGGCAACCCAGGAGCAGGCCCTCCTGGGTGCTGCCTGCAGGCCACACTTTCCTGCTCTGGGATCCCTACAGTGACCCAGGAGCAGGCCCTCCTGGGTGCTGCCTGCCAGCTGCACTTTCCTGCTATGGGATCGCCATGGTGACCCAGGAGCAGGGCTTCCTGGGTGCTGCCTACAGGTCTCGTTTTCCCTCTCATGGATCACTGGATCGCCACGGCGACCCGGGGGCAGGCCCTGCTGGGTGCTGCCTGCAGGCAGCACTTTCCTGCTCTTGGATCACCATGGGGTCCCAGCTAGTGGTGGGGCTTAGGCAGCACACGAATGTCCTGGCTGGGGGCGGGGCTTAGGTGACGCAGGGTTTAGGGGGCACACAGGGGTCCCGGCTGGTGGCTCGCACTGTCCCGCCCTGCCTGCAGTATGCAAATTAGCCGCCATCTTTGTTGGCGGTTAATTTGCATATCACGCTGATTAGCCAATGGGAGGCATAGCGAAGGTACAGTCAATTACCATCTTTGTCTATTATTAGATAGGATTTGCCAATGTTATCTCCAATAAGGGTTTAATATCCAACATTTGCAGGGATCTCATACAACTTAACAAAAGGAAGATAAACAATCCAATTAAAAAGTGGGCAATGGACCTAAATAGATACTTTTTGAAAGAGGACCTACAGAAGGCCAAGAGACATGAAAACATGCTCAAAGTCACTAATCATCTGAGAGATGCAAATCAAAACAACTACCTCACACCTTTCAGAATGGCTATCATCAACAAATCAACAAATGACAAGTGCTGGTGAGGATGCGGAGAAAAAGGAACCCTCGTGCACTGCTGGAGGGAATGCAGACTAGTGCAGCCACTTTGGAGAACAGTATGGATTTTTCTCAAAAAACTAAAAATGGAATTCCCATGTGACCCAGTGATCCCACTTCTAGGAATATATCCCAAGAAATGAGGAACACCAATCAGAAAGGATATATGCACCCCTATGTTCATAGAAACACAATTTACCATAGCTAAGATTTGGAAACAGCCTAAATGCCCATCAGCAGATGAGTGGATTAGAAAACTGTGGTACATCTACAATACTATGCTGCTGTAAAAAGGAAAGAACTCCTACCATTTGCAACAGCATGGATGGAGCTGGAGAGCATTATGCTAAGTGAAATAAGTCAGTCAGAGAAAGATAAATATCACATGATCGCACTCATTTTGGAATATAATGAACAACATAAACTGATGAACAAAAACAGATCCAGAGACAAAGAAGCATCGATCAGAACATCAAAGGTCAAAGGGAAGGCCGGGGAGGGTCGCGCAAAAGAGAAGAGATCAACCAAAGGACTTGTATGCATGCATATAAGCATAACCAATGGAAAGACACGAGGAGGGTGAGGGCACAGCAGGGGGTGGGGTGGGAAGCAATGGTGGGATAAGGACACATATGTAATATCTTAATCAATGAAGAAAAAAATAAAAACAAAAAAGTAAACATGCAACCACCATAAGATCCAGTAATTGTAATCCTGGTCATTTATCCCAGAATAATGAAAGTTATGTTGATACAATATCCTGTAGATAAATGTCTACAGCAGTTTTATTTAAAATAGCATAAACTTGAAACCAGCCAAGTGTTCTTCATGAGGTGAATAGTAAAACTAATGGTGGTACAGTCATACCTTTGAACACTACTCAGCAATATAAAGACTCAAACTATTAAGAACCTAGAACAATCTTCAAATAATTATTTTAAATGAGAAAAGGTGATTACAAAAGGTTAGACAGTATTATTTCTTTTATAAAACTGTGTTCAAATGACAAAATAATAGAATTAAAGAATGATTAGTGGTTCTGGGGGTTAAGATGGGGAAAAGGTATGAGGGAAGTACTATAAAAGAGTAATCTGAAATATCTTTATTGATTCATGCATTTCTAAGAGATTAATTCCTGAAAATTATATTTTGCATAGAATTCCAATTTGAAAATTATTGTTACAAAATGTATAGTAATTTAACTTTGTAATAGTGTTCAAGGGAGTCAATTTTTCTATATCATCTACATTATTAGTATACAGAGTGAGTTAAAATATGCTATGAGTATGAGAATATTTCCTAAATTGTGTTTAAGCATGAGAGGTTATAGGGAAATCAAGTTAGAATCTTCAACTTATATATTGTGTCTTCTAAAATTTAATGCACCATCTCAGGACCTCATGAAAAGAGTACATCTAATTCTCTGCATGAATGTGTAACAAAGTTGCAAACTTCCTGAAATTTGAAATCAGTCCACAAGTCACACATCAGCCAATGGAAAATTGTGAAAAACTTACTAGCTCAGGGTGCTTAACCATACCTCTAAAAGATCAGTGGTTGATCATTAATCTATGCTGACATTAACTGAACATTAGGCAAAAAAACTTAAAATAAGGAAAAATAAATTGAGCATCAGAGGCTGTACACCATGGGAAATACATATTTCACAGAACCAGTCCAGCAAATTCACTGAAGAACTAAACAAATGAGGGGGGTGAAAGCAATAATAACAAGCCCTGAGGAGTGAGCAATAAGAATCAGATGCTACAAAATAGTATATAAAATGTTCAGTTTTAAACTAACATACAAATTAAGGGGAAAATGTGACCCATAGACAGGAAAGAAGCAGTCAATAAAAACTGCCTTTGAGGAGTCGAGGTGTTTGACTTAACTGACAAAAATTTCAAAGCAGTTATATGTGGCCATGGAACAGAAGGAAATATTTTTAAATAATTAAAGGAAAGTCTCATCAAATAGATGCTATAAATAAAGAGATAGAAATTATTTTTTAAAAAGACAATTGGAAAGCCTGGATTTGAAAAGTATAATAAATGGAATAAAAATTTCACACAGAATTTCACAGGAGATGTGAGCTGGCAGAGGAAATAATGACATTGAAGATAGGTCACATAAAGTTTATATAGTCTGAAGAAAAGAACTGAACAGAAACTAAGAGAAACACAAGATACCACTAAGTGCATCAATGTATAGAAAAAAAGAAATAATGGAGAAGAAAAATATTTTAGAAAATAATAGCTGAAAACCCAAATTTCTCCCTCAAAATATTAATCTGTATGTCCAAGAAGCCGAAAAAACTTTAGGCAGATTTTAAACTGATCCATATGTAAACATATCACAATTAAATTGTTGAAAGCCAAAGAATAAAGGTTACCTTAAAAGAAGCAAGAAAGAAACAATAACCAAAACAGAGCCACAGTAAGATTAAAAGCTACTCCTCATAACTTCTCACCAAAAAAGAAAGAAGAAAGGAGGGGAGGGGAGGGGAGGGGAGGGGAGGGGAGGGGAGGGAAGGGAGGAAGGAAGGAAGAAAAAAGAAAGAAAGAAAGAAAGAAAGAAAGAAAAAGAGAGAGAGAGAGAGAGAGAGAGAGAGAGAGAGAGAGAGAGAGAGAGAAAGAAAGAAAGAAAGAAAGAAAGAAAGAAAGAAAGAAAGAAAGAAAGAAAGAAAGAAAGAAAGAAAGAAAAAAAGAAAGAAAGAAAGAAAGGTCCTAGAAGCTTATATTAGAAACTGAAATGGAATATTTTAACAAATGTAAATAAAGCAATTTCTAGATTAATAAAATCTGAGAATTTTTTGCGAGCAGGCCTATATTACAAAAAATATCAAAGGAAGTTCATCGGGTTGATAGGAAGTGACTCAAAACAGTAATTCTAACCTACTTGAATAAAACATAATGCAAGAAGAGGTAATTATGTTGGAAATTATAAAAGATGGTATAATATATTTCTTTTTCTATCACCTCTTGTGGGAATGTAAAATTATACAATTACTTTGTAAAATAGTTTGGCAATTTCTCAAAATGTAAAAAATAAAATTAACATATTACCCAGTATTTCCAATTCTGCATCTTTCCAAGAGAAATGAAAATATACATAAAAACTTATACATAAATATTCAATATAGCAAACTATATAATAAAAACCTAATATGCTAAGTTTCCGGCCATTCGTTCAACTGTTCCACTGGTCGCTATGATGCACGCTAACCACCAGGGGGCAGACACTCTGACCAGTAGCTTGCTGCTGGGGTCCGGCCAATGGGGACTGGGCAAGATGGGCCAGACATGCCCTGGAGCCCTCCCGAAATCCCTCCCTGTCCCTGATCATGCACTGGTGGGGGGTCCCTCGGCCTGGCCTGTGCCTCTTGCAATCCAGGACCCCTCGGGGGATCAGAGACCTGGTTTTGGCACGATCCCCACAGGTCAGGCCGAGGGACCTCACCGGTGCACAAATCCATGCACCGGGCATCTAGTTATTTATAAAAGCCATCAAGTGACAATACCCAATTGTTTATCACAAGATGGATGGGCAAACAAAAATACTATATAGTAGTGGTTCTCAACCTTCTGGCCCTTTAAATACAGTTTCTCATGTTGTGACCCAACCATGAAATTATTTTCGTTGCTACTACATAACTGTAATGTTGTTACTGTTATGAATCATAATGTAAATATCTGATATGTAGGATGGTCTTAGGGGACCCCTGTGAAAGGGTCGTTTGACCTCCAAAGGGGTCATGACCCACAGATTGAGAACCGCTGCTATAGCCATACAACAAAATATTTAAAAATTTTAAAAAAGTACTGATACATACTAAAATGAGTGTATACTTATAAAACATTAGGCTAAATGAAAAATGCCAGTCACAATAAATACATACCGTATAATTTAATTTATATAAAATATTTAAAATAGGTTCATTTGCTGGAAATGTTTTAAATTTAGACATTGTTGATTTCATCCTCTGTAAATATATTAAAAAGCATAAAATTTTGAAAATTGATTATTAAAAATAGATGTTTTTTTATATGGATACTAGAGGCCCAGTGCATGAATTTGTGCACGAGTGGGAGGTTGGCCGGCCAGCCTGCTCCCGACTGGTGTGGGGGGAACCAATCAGGGTCGAAGCTGGCTGAGGGGGAGAGGCCATGGGCCGATTGGGGTGGTGGGGGCTGATCGGGGGTGGGGCCCGCCGTGGGATGGGGCTGTGGGCAGTGGGGTCAACCGGGGGCCAGTGGCCTGGGGGAGGGGCCATGGGTGGTTGGCTAGCTGGCCGTGGCCCTGATCAGAGTGGGGGGCCAATTGGGGGCAGAGGTAGCTGGGAAGAGGGGCTGAGGGCCAATCGGGTTAGTGGGGGCCCATGGGGGTGTCAGGGGGAAGGGCCATGGGGGTTGGCTGGCCTGCCCCACCCCATGATCCCGCCGGTTCGAAGGCCACACTGGGCATAATAGCGACGGTTGTTCTGGTCATTATGGGGTTACAGTTGCTGGCTTTTTATATATATAATTATATTTCAATATAGCTGTTTTTTAAAAGTTAAAATTAAAAATCCAGCTTAAAAAATACACAATAGAAATTATCGAAGGAATAAATACTTATGAAAGATTAATTAAGATAGAACTATAGACCTTTATATTTAGCAATCTACACTTTATAGTAAAATTTCAGGATGACATGTGACTACATTGTCTTTGTTTGTTCTGTTTGTTTTTTTCCCAGTTATCATACTTGTTTCCAGAAGTATACCCTTTGAATCTGGAAAACTTACATTCCTAAGCACCAAAAACATCTTCACTATTCATTTACTAAGATCCTTACTCTTGTCTGTGATCTTTCTCACTTGAAAGTTGGTTACCCTATGTTCTTTCACCAAACATCAAATATTTGATCTCATTTACATTATGCCTCTACTTTTGTGTTATTGAGTTTTATTTGCATTTCTGTATAGATTTAAAGAGATTTGTCTTTTATATCTTAACTAAAGGACCATAATTTATTTATGGATGTAATATCTTACATTTTCCTGAGTATATCAATCAGAAGTTTCTAAAGGTCACTTTGTTTTGAGCCTCATTTTTCTATTTTTTTTTTCTGGGACCATTTTTTTATGTTTTACTTTTAGAGTTCTTTTTCCTTTTGATATTTTCCACAAATGTGTAACAAACTGACTGTACATTCATATTTAAGAGAAAGACCCCAAAAATGTGATTGTGAGTACTGTATCCATAGGTTCATCTTCTCTAGTGGTAGATTTTTAAGTTGATTTCCTGGGTAACTGACTATTATCTTGGAAATTCTCACTTGCCAACATAAGGTGGCCGTTTCTCTGAGGTCATTTAACCTATCTGACCTTGGTAGGGAGAGCTGTCTGGCTGTATGTTTCCTTTTTTAAGGTGGTGAGGCTTCATTGATTTCCTATCCACATCCTAGACACTTATCTGCTTTCTGACACTAATTCTATAATTTAAAATCTACACTAATAAAAGAGAAACATGCAAATTAATCATCACTCCGTCACTCCACCACTCCACTCACCAGCCAATCAGAGCGACTATGCAAATTAACCCAACAAAGATGAAGGTTAATTTGCATACGCAGGCACAGAGCAAAGACTGAGGACAACTGAAGATGGCAGCAGCCATGGAGCTGGAGCAAGCAGGAGGCTTGGGTTGCTCCTGGCAACGGAGGAAGCCAAGCTTCCCGCCAGCACTGGACTCGACTCAAGGAGGGGCTGGGGGGCTGGTTGCAGAGGGCCTGGGTTGCCGGGGGCAACCTCAGACGTCTAGGCCGGCCCTGGCTTTCGCTGGGGGGAGCTGGAAAAAAAAAAGGAGGGGGCTGGGGAGCAGCCTGAGCAAAAGAAAGCCCAAGCCTTGCTGCTGCAGCCCGGACCAAAGGCCTGGGTCCTGGATGCCTGAGGAAAACTGGTGCTGGCAGCCAGGGGAAGGAAGGCCTATTGCGTGAATCTTCATGCAACGGGCCACTAGTAATATAAATAATAGTCCTACAGTATGTGCTTTTTATATTTTAGACTAGAGGCCCGGTGCACAAAAATTTGTGAACTCTGGGGGGGGGGGGGTGTCCCTTAGCCTGGCCTGTGCCCTCTCGCAGTCTGGGACCCCTCGGGGGATGACCACCTGCTGGCTTAGGCCCACTCCCCAGGGATTGGGCCTAAGCTGGCAATCAGACATCCCTCTGGCAGCCCGGCAGCCCTCGGGGGATGTCCACTTGCCAGCGGGGAGTAGGCCTAAGCTGCAGTCGGACATCCTTAGCGCTGCTGAGGAGGCGGGAGAGGCTCCCGCCACCACCGTGTGCTGGCAGCCATCAGCCTGGCTTGTGGCTGAGCAGAACTCCCCTTGTGGGAGCGCACTGACCACCAGGGGGCAGCTCCTGCATTGAGTGACCAGTCATTCCCAATCTTTCTGCTGTTAGGGTCAGTTTGCATATTACCCTTTTATTATATAGGTTAAAGGCCTGGTGCATGGATGGGGGCTGACTGGTTTGCCCTGAAGGGTATTCCGGATCAGGGTGGGGGTCCCGCTGGAGTGCCTGGCCAGCCTGGGTGAGGGGTTGATGGCTGTTTGCAGCTGGTCACACCCCCTTCAGGGTGGGAGGTCCACACTGGGGTGCCTGGCCAGTCTGGGTGAGGGGCTGACAGCCGTTTTCAGGCTGGCCAACCCCCCCCCCCCCCTCTGGCAACAGAAGCTCCCATCCTCTCCTTTTTTTCTTTTTTCTTTTTTTTATTCTGGGATTTATTTACCTTCTATAATTGAAACTTTGTAGCCTTGAGAGGAGCTCAGAGCCGGCCAGGGCAGGTGGGAGGGAAGCTTGGCTTCCTCCATCGCCAGGGGCAACCCAAGCCTCCTGCTTGCTCCAGCTCTGTGGCCACAGCTGGCTGAGAGCAGGTATCTGGGGTTTATTTACCTTCTATAATTGAAACTTTGTTGCTTTGAGTGGAGCTCAGAGCCGGCCATGGCAGGCAGGAAGCTTGGCTTCCTCCATCATTGGGGCAACCAAGCCTCCCGCTTGCTCCAGCTCCGTGGCTTTCAGCTGTCATCTTGGTTAGGTTAATTTGCATTTAGTCGCTCTGATTGGCTGGTGGGCATGCCTTAAGGCATATCAAAGGTACAGTCAATTTGCATGTTTGTCTTTTATTAGTGTAGATCTGCTCTCATTCAATGATCATAATTATTTTGATATTCATTCATTATAGCATATATGAACTGCTTGCTTCTTTTAATTGCTGTATCAATAAATAGTTCATTCCATTTTATTTATCCATTTTACTAGTAGTTAACAATTTCTTTATTCTTGTTGATGGGAATGTGCGGTTTTTCCTGTCTGGATATTACAAACAAAGCTGCTATGAATATCATGTACAAGTCTTTATGTGGACATATGCTGTCTTTTCTCTTGGATAAACACCTCAGAGTGAAATGACTGAATCATAGGGTAAATTTATGTTTTCTAAAGTGGTTTATCATTTTATATTTTCACTAGCAGTATATGAGAGTTCCAGTTCCTCTACATCAAGCATGTCAAACTCAAAGGCTAACACAGACTAAATAAACGAGGCATGCAGCCCACGGGCCGCGAGTTTGACATGCTTGCTCTACATCCTTGCCAATACTTTATATAGTCAGTGTTTTCAATTTTGCTCATTGAGATTTAATTTATATTTTCCCAATGACGTCCATGTGAATAATTATTCTCTGTATTGGGTTGATTATTTTCCTATTTTTGAGTTTTAAAAATTCTTTATGTATCCTGGTTCAAGTAATTTATCAGATATATAATTTGCAAATACATTTCTCCTGGTACACAGCTTGTCTCTGCACTCTTTTAGCAGTGTTTTTAATGAGCAATAGTTTTTCATTTTGATGAATCCCAATTTGTCAACTTGACCTTTGATGATTTTTTTTGTTTTTTTTTCTTTCTACAAAATCTGATGCTCTTTCCTTTCTAAAATTTTATTCTGTCTTATGCCAAAATAAAATGTGAAGGGCCTGAGACCTTTCCCTACCTTTGAACTAAGACTTTGGTCAGCCACAGTGTTACACATGCTGGCATAAGACAAGAGAATCCGGGTCAGAAACAAAGGAGTTTATTACTCATGGCACAGCAGGCAGGAAAGGCTTCAGTTGCTTTTGCCATCAAAGCCCTAGATGTAATGTAGAGGTGAGCTTTGTGGGGCATGAGGCACAGAGTGATTTTGTGCCTCTGAGAAACCTAAAGCTTGGAATTTTTTTAAGGAGTTTCTTCTTATTTTCTCCTTGATAGCCTGGAAACTTTCTCAAGGCAATAAGCTTGGACAATCATTGGGTTCAAGCTACTTGTTTCCTGTGTCTCAAAAGTCAATGTCCTTTATTATCTGATAAACAATGTCTTGGAAAACTATTTTTAATACATTTTGTTGTGTTTTGATTTTTTTTAATTTTCTATCTTGGCCAAAATGTAGAGTACTCTTTCAAAGATTGTGGCCATGTAGTCAAAGTGAGATCAGACTGCATGCCTGTGTGTATGTGCTTATGTATGTGCTTGCGCTTGTGTGTGTGTGTGTGTGTGTGTGTGTGTGTGTGTTTTATGGTAACCAGCCACCCCAAATTGCCTAGGAACAAGGGGTTTACTGAGATGTAGAAATTTCAGTGCAAAAACCAGGATTGTCACAGACAAACAGGGAGAGTGGGTGATTCTAGATTGTGTATATATGTGTATTTCAGCTACTTTTAGTGAGTCTCATTAAGATGAATGTTGTACATATATGACTTCTCTGCATTGGAATTTCTATGAAACCTGTCAATATAATTTGCTGTGCCTTTATTTAATGCAAACAAATTTAACAAACATGTAATAAGAGAGAGTGATAAGACTGGTGCTTTCATGTATGTCTTCTCACAGCCTCATCATTTTAAACGAGCTGTGGTAAATTGCAATAAAAGCTTCTTTGACCTGTCTGATTCATACAGACTCTTTCTAAATGATGGATAAACAAGCTTTGCTATGTTATAAATTCAGCCAAATCAGTTTTCTGTAGCCATGCTAATCAAAGGACTCAAGTCTTTAGTCTAAATTTAATCATTACTTGAGAATTTTGTTTGTTTTTGTTAGAAAGTACAATAATCATTTGATACAAAGCTATAAAAAGCCTATTTATTTTTAAAAAATTATGAGAAGTAAAATCTTAGGTGAATAAGAGGTGTTAGATCTAATTTAAAATGATCATTGCACAATATTTCATAATTTATAGAGAATTATGAAACACCATTCCCTGTTTTTAAGGTAGATTTCATGGTCCCACTGAATCAGAATATTATTGTTTGCTCATGTCAGATATCATTGCACTTTACATTTCCAATATATTTCATAAAAATTGTTATTGACCCTATAAAGACAGGAGAAGGAATCCCAATTAACAAATTGGATGCATAAGATCCAGTAATGTTGACCAATCCCTTGATATATGACTAAGTCAAATAATAGTCAAGTATATGAGTCAAAGATGAAAAATTATTTCCTATTGTTAAGTCACTATCACTATTATCTCCTGTTAATCCCTGTATTGCTCAGTTTTAAGCTATTGATCCACTGCAGTGATGAAACCTTTTGTAGTTTTTTAACAATTCTACTAAATAACACACCTTGATATTTAATCTCCCCTGTTTTGGTAAAAATATATTTCTTAAACATTATTAAATACTGCACACACTGTAATTCTCAAAAAAACAAACAACTTGTCATGATGTATTATTTCTTTACGTTCTCTTTCATTTAAATGCCAAGTATTTCACAATTCTTGCAGCCCTCTTTAAAAGGAAGATATACTATGCTAATTATTTTAGTCTTATTTGCAATGGTTCCAAAATGTTAAAGTTATTAGAAATGTTTTTATCTGCTCAACTCAACAAGCCCATTAACTGTTATTGAATATTTTTAAAAATGAAAATAATATTGACAACTAAACACTTGAAATGTTTCCATCCCATTAAAGGGACTCATAATAAAGAATGGTGTCTACGATGGCTGAGGAGAAAATAAGGGGCAGAACAAGAGAAGATGTGGAATTTAATGTGAGAGACTAATATCCCCTCCAATGCAGCAAAGAACACTTAAGTTTAATAACACCAATAACCTATGCAATATTAGTTTTCTACACGACAGCTAATGCCTTGCTTAGAGAAAGAGGCAGTGAAAGCTCGAATGATGTGCACATATCCAATTCAGCAAAGTGTATCTTGTCTATCTAGGGAACTCACTATTGCACCTGTATCTAGTTGTTTGACACACAGGTGTTATAGTCTGTATTTACAAGACTATCTGCCAGCCCAAAGATCCTTTGTTTGAAGGGGGTAAGGTATTGTGATTATAGGCACATTAAATTAAAGGAAACTATTCCCTAATTCTCCTCGCTTCCATCTGTTTGGTTACTATTTCTCAGGTGCAATTTAGGCAGGCAGATGTGCAATCTGAGAATTCTTCCAAATTCACTTTGTTTACTTTACTTTTAAGGAAATAAGAGAAATCAATATTGAATTCAGAAAACAATTCTGTTTTTACTAGTGTTCTCTCCATTCTGTGGTTATAACTTATTCTCTGATCATAATGCAGAAGATGGGGGGGGGCGGTTCCTGAGACTTTGACATTGGTCTTCTGTCTCTTCTGTCACAACAGACACAGCTGTCCTCTGGCAGCAGTCTCCAGTACTTTCTCCAGTGAAACTTCCTCAGTTATGATTGTGAGTCTCTGGCTGATGCAAAGAGCTAAAGCAAACTTGCATAACATTCCCTATACTATTTCCCTTCTGCTAATCCAACTGTGAAGGCACCCATATCCTTTACATCATTGACATAATAGTAAGATTCAGGGATCTTTAACCAGTCACAATTGGACATCCAGAATACTTTGGAAACAGAATGGTTTTAGTCAATCATTACAATCCTTATTATGGGAGGCAGATAAGGGAAATAGTGGAGACAGAACTATTCAGTTACTAGTGACCTGTGCTATTAGTCAAAATAGGCTAGTTTATGGTATGGTAACTAAGTTAATCCTGGCTACTCAAAAAGATAAACACTTTAGTGGAGAATGATGCATGTATCCTTAAAAATATTGGTCAGAATGGCCATATGACCTCATTTAACAGCAAGTTAGAAACAAACGTGTAATTTTCATGGAAGGAGAGCTGAACCAAATAGGCACAGATGCTAACAGTCATCACCACAATGACTAGATTACTGACTATTTGTCTATAAACTGGTTGATTCTTTCACTTCTCTACTCTTTCCCATTAGGCATGGGGATCCTGTGAAGCAAAAAAAAAGTCTATGTGTCCCTTATTCTTTATATGTACCCCACTCATAATCAGATATATTTTTCCTACGTGCTAGTACATTTAGTGAGCCCCATCTCTATTGTGTCTCCATTAAAAAAATAAGTATTTAGAAAAATTGGGCAAATAGTGTTACTTTAGGGATGAAATACTTAGTTTTATTTTCAAAGTATATTGCCATCGCTGACTTAGTGATGCCTGACTTACTGAAAATGAAGGCAGGACCATGTTTGGAGAGGTCAACTGGATGCAGAAAAATGTGGTGGCAGATGGTGACATAGTGTGTGGGGGATAGAGTGATGTGAGGAGGAATACACAAATAGCAATAAAAAGATTAACTACAGGTGACAGCTGCTGGTGAGGGAGTTGACAGATTTTTTTCCTGGTGTCCAAGACTTTCACCACACTTGTTTCAGAATTAGAAAATGTGAGACCAGTTTTGGCTCTTTTGATCTATTCTGTCATCACCCATAGTTCTTGCATTACAATCATCTATATAATAAGCCAAAAATCGATCTTTTGAAATAACTGACAATACCAAAGAGCTACTGACAACCAAGTTTTCTTGTCCCTTTTCTCTCATCCTACTCAATAATTATTTAAGAAAAACCACATGTCAACAGAAAGGAAGCAAATGTCAAAAGTTTTATTAAATCTTATTATAATAATCTGTTATTATAGAAACAGTGAAGGAGCTTGTAATGACTCAGAATTTACATCCTTTAATAGAAACAAAATGATTCATTCACTAACTCTTCATAAATTAACTTAGAATAGAGCTTGGCACATAGTAGGCAAGTCTTTGTTAAATATATAAACTTTAAAGAAAGATTGTTAGTGAAATCAGCATTATTTTTCTTAGATCAAAAGTAACAATATGTTTCTCTGCAAATAATTCACTAGTCTATGATATACCATGATTACAAATGTACTAGTATAGTTTGGGTCATAACATTTCTAAGAAAGATATTATTGAAATATAGACATCTATTGCATTGATGGCCTGTCTCCTTTTCTTAAGAACAGAAAAATTAAATCGTCACTTCTTGGGCAGGACAAACTTAAACCTGAATTTTTAAAGATTAATAACATTTTAGAGAAACCGTTTTTCAAGTAAATATAGAGAAGCAGCAGGTGTCATGTATACAGATTTTCTAACCTCTCCAGGTTAGGTCACCCTGCTTTACAATCTCATCTCCTATGATATGTTTCACAATTGCAGTTACTGCTATTGTAATGAAATGATCATTAAAGGTATCTGTACAGTATATATTATTTCCACTGGATTGCAGTCTTCATTGGGCATTTCTATCTTGTTTATCACTCTATCCTATCAACTAGTGTTTAATTTATCAAGTATCCATTTCCACATATAAGTAAGAAGGTATAATAACATACACTTTATTGGGAAATAGCACAGTGTTGTAGTTAAGTGCCTTGATTCTGGAATCAAACAAAACTAGCTTGTATCTTGGCTATGGCAATTTAATAATTATATGAACCTGGAAAATTCTTTAAAATATCCACCAATTTTTATTTTAGATATTTTATTCTTTCATTCCAGAATGTTAATGTGTGCTTTCCTGGAGTTCTTTTACCCAGATTCTATTTCCTGTAGAGGTCTGAATCTGTCTATTCCGATATTGGTTATTTTGGACTCTTGTCCACTGACTTCCTTTACTCTTGAGTATGTATCGTGTTGCCATGTTTCTCTTTTATGTATATACTAGTGGCCTGGTGCACGGATTTGTGCACACTGAAAGGAAATTAATTAGAATAAATATTTTAATATCACTATTTTCCATTTTTCTACAACAGAAGTGTCAGACATGAAAGAAAATTAGAAAAATGTATATGAAAATAATAATTTAATAAACAATAACATTATATAACAACAACAGAGAAATGATATAAAAACATTGGTAAAAACAATGACTGATAAACTGGTTAAATTTATTCTAATATCTCCCTGTATACCACATTAAGAGTAAAAACACTTTCAGAGTGCTTGACTAATTTTTCTTGTGATGAAGTATTTACAACTTTAACTTTAATGTCACATGCTCTTCAAACTCGAGAGAAAGCAACATATAACTGACCATGTTTGAAAACAGGTTAAGGTAGTACATTATATTAGAGGTCGTGGTGGTACTGTTTTACCCACAGTGTCTACAGGAATTGCTGCAAATTTACTTCTCGGTGGAATAACCTTTCATTCCCAATAAAAATTACCAATTTCATTAAATGAAACTTCAATTTCTAGACTCAATATAAAGAGTGAAGTTACTAAAACAATTAAAAAGGCCCAACTTCTCATTAATGCACCATAGTGCCAGCGAGAGCTTTATATGAATCGCAAATGTGCGAGTCAGTGATTATTTTTAAATTGCCAGTGCACATCATATGTACTAGCCGGTCGATTGGATAGTCAGACAGATGAACAGTTGGTCACTTAGCCTTTTATATATATTGATAAAGATTTTTGTATATAACCAGAAATAAAATTATGTTTGTGTAGATTCTGGGACCGGTTATATGTCTTTGAGGGGTAAGAAGATTTTCCTTGCTTGTTTGTTTTAGCAGTTACCTTGGCTGAACTTTAACTCCAAACTCTATCTTGCATGTAGAGTGCAGCCACTGAACTCAATGTTCAGTTCTTCATAATTCACAGGTCTGCTTGGAGCCTGCCCCATGCATTCATAGAACAGAGACCAGCTGGAGAATTAGGAAAGGTTTACATGCAGAATTTGGGGCCATATATCTCTGGCTTTTTCCTTTGAACAGTTTTAGTCTGCACATGCCAGCCACTGTGGTACTCATGATATGTTCCCTAATCTCTAAAGAAATTAAAATTGCAAATTCTACCTAAGTTCTAGCTGCCTATCATGAGTGCTGGCTTGAGACTTCCTTTAGGAAAAAAACTGATTAAAACAGGAACCTCAGAGTCACTCTTTTTTTTCCCCAAATGTTGATTCTTCTCCAGTTCTGTTGGTTTTGGTCACACTTTAGTGCTCTAGATAGTATATAGGGATAGGCAAAAGTAGGTTAAATAACCAGACATCACTACCTAAAATATAAAGCAAAAGTAAGGATATGAAATAATAACAATGAGACAAATAATACAATAAAGTGTGTTTCACATATTCACACTTGTAAACCTACTATAATTGTTTGTAATTATAATCTGTAGGTTACTCCTCCATTACCAAAAGCCAAAACCTCCTCCCTAAACTACCTAATAATTATTTTTCACATTTGATTTTTAAAAAACACAGCAGAATAGTAATCATAACATTTCAATAGATTGTGGGATTTATTGACAGAGATGATATATAACAATAACTCAACAAAATGATGGGCACACTGAGGGTTCAATATGTAGCAAGAGCAATTATAAAAATTACCTTAGTTAGGATTAAATGAGGAAATACTGTACAGAGGACATTATATATATACTAGAGGCCCGCTGCATGAAAATTTGTGCACTGGAGGGGGGGGTCCCTCAGCCCGGCCTGCCCCCTCTCACAGTCTGGGAGCCCTCAGAAGATGCCCTAAGCCACAGTCTGGCCTCCCTCTGCGGGAGGGGACCGGCCGATCAGGGGAAGGCACCTCCCCCATCACCCCCTAGCTGCTGCTGCCTCTGGCCTCCCTCCTCGGGAGGCGACCAGCTGATCAAGTGAAGGCAATACCCCCATCACACCTCTGCTGCTGCCACTGCCGGCTGCCACGGCTGCCTTAGCCTCCGCCCTCACAGCCACTGCGGCTTGCCTGAGCCTCGGGCCGGCCCTCACAGTGGTAGCCGCCATCCCAGGCTTGCCTGAGCCTCAGGCAGCTGCTGTGGCTTTGTCAGGAAGGATGTCTGGAAGATTTCCGCTCTAATTAGCATATTGCCATTTTATTGGTGTGTATATATATATTTTTAATTCTCACCTCAGTACATGCAGAGGGAAAGGAATGAAGGAAGGAAGGGAGGGAAGGATAGAGAGACAGAGAGACAGAAACATTGATGTGAGAGAAACATTGATCGACTGCCATGCATACAGTGTCCTGGCTGGGAGGAACTAGCAACCCAGGTATGTACCCTGACTGGGAATCGAACTGACCACCTTGTGGTGCACAGTGCAAGGCTCAACTGACTGACCCACACTGGCTGAGACCACTTTAAAACAATGAAATATTATATTATCAGAATGAATTAATCTGATGATTATTTGGACAATAAAGAAAATATTAAAGATTATATCACTAACTAGTAATTAAATTAGTTTATTCTGGGAATTAAATCCATCCAGATATATTTTGGTTAGTGTGCTATATTGTATCCTTAAAATATTTTAAATAATGAAAATTCTACATACATTAAACATCATCATAGATTTTTAAAACCCTTTGATGTACTTAGGTAACAACTATCACCTCTATTTCTTTTTAGTAACAAAATTGAAAGCTGATTTTAAGTGGAAGTTTATCAAATATATAGAAAATATTTAGGCCAGTCAATTGAAGAACTTGAATAGCATTATAAACTTTCTATTCTATATGCCATTTTCTTTCTATTTATGTTCTTTATAGCAATTTCAGCTTCTAGGAAGCAATATTATTTGATTGCACTAAAGAAATAGTGTTGACAGTTTTATATGTTACATTTGCAAAGCATTTCCTATTTACAGTATAACCTGGTTCCTGTAATGCTTTTGTAAAGAAGCCTTTCCACCAGCGTCTTTCCTTCATTGTACTAATGGGGATTATCACCTCAGTCTCTGCATTTTCTTCTGTCAGTGGGAGTAATATACACACATAACAAAACTAAAAATTGCATTTAATAAAATGCTTAAATATCAAATAATTACTAGATTTATAGTCATCCTGGATCCAGTTACTGAATTTACCTTGAGAAAATATAGAACAGTTTTAGACAGAAATCATTTGACAAGAAATTAGCAATGCTGATTTTTCCATACCTGTCTAGAATTAAAAAAAGAAGTTTTTTAAAAAGGGAATCACACATTTTTTGTAGAAATATTCTGTAATGCACCATTATTTTGTATTTATTTTGGGTATTTTATCTTTTTACTAATTTTAAGATTCCATTTCTTTATATAAAATGCAGCCTTGTGAAATAGTTAGAAACATTTTAATAATTACAATGGGTAAAATGTATGTAAGCATGTATATTTGTATAAATATATGCATTATAAAATTTTACATTCACACAAACACACATACATAGACACATTACTCTTATACCTTTGATAGTTCAGGCCTTTTAATTCCAGCAGATGTAAAAACTGTATTTAAGATTTCCAATTTGTTTAACTATAATAATGTGATTGTGAGATGATATCAGGGAACCAAGGAGAGAATTATGTGATTTAGCAGTGTCTGAGTACAGGGATGGGAAGGGAGAAAAATGGTTGATATTCAATATATTCATTTTCTTTCTATCTTAAAATTCAAGTTCCACCTTTGCTAAAAGCTTGATCTTCCAGCCTTATTATTCAGTTATTACTTCAATGATGAATTTCCAGAATGCCCATGCCTTGTGCAACACTTTCTTAGCAGATGCTACCTAGTATGCCCAGTTATGTATTGATATGCACCATATTGCTCAGGTGAGGTTTTCATGTAAGATACTGTTGAGAACAGGAATGGCTCATTATACCTTTAAATAAACCATGAGTCTAACGTGTAATAAGTACTTATCAGCTTTTTGCAGTATTGATCACAGAGAACTGTAGAATTGTACAAATTGAAAATATATGGTAATCAGAAAACCCCTAGACCAGAGGTTTGCAGATAGTTTTTATAAAGGTTCAGATAGCAACTATTTCAATCTTGGCAGGCCAGATGGTCCTGCCATAACTACTCAACTAGGCCACTGCCGAATGAAAGCAGCCACAGGCAATATATAAGCAAATTAATGCAGCTCTGTCCCAATAAAACTTTATTTACAAAAATAGGCAATGAGCTATAGCTGTCAACCCCTTTTTTCTCAAGGTGAAAGATGTCAACAATAGTAGAATGAGAACTAGAATATATTTAGCAGTCATCTAGCTCTCTGGCTAAAAACCCCACTAGCTAAAAAAGGTAGTAGATGAAATGTGAAATATTTTAGTATACAAATAACATAAAATTCAAATTAATACAATGAGGTGTGGGGTTTTGTTGTTGTTATTGTTTTTGTCTTTGGACTTGTTGTAACTGTGTAGGACTAGAAATACCCAATTTAGCTTTTCATTTATTATTTCAACTGAATCAGAAATATAGTGTAAGTTTATCCAACCATTCATATTTTCCATTCTTTTTTATCATAATCATAATCATTTGAAAAACAACTGATCCATTGTGCAGTTTATTTAACAAGTCTATACCTTCTTAAAAGTAAAACATAAATTTCAGATTTACGCTCAGAACAGAAAGTAACACATGGTTGGGCTTTCTCTGTCCTTGTAAAATGGGAAAAGACACAAGTGCTCAGTTTCACTGAGCATTTTAATAAATGGAATCCATAAAAATAAGATTGTTTGCATTTACAGGAATTAACAATGAAAATGGTCTAGTCATATTGAAGTAGATTCCTGACCAGGATTTCTGTGCCAGGATTAAAACTCTTATTCTATAATGACCTAAGTAGCCTCATACTGCAAAAGAATTGGCTGTGCCAGCTCCACAGAGTAGTACGAACAGGGGAGGGGGATTGGGGCACCGCACCAGGTGAAAAAGGTGAAGAGATCGAGACATGCATATTGGTTGTTACAAAATAGTCATGGGATATAACATGCAGCTGTAATAACTATGTATGGTATCACGTGGGTAATGGAAATATTGGGAGGAACACTTTATCAAGTATATGATTGTCTAACCACTATGCGATAAACCTGAAACTAATACAAAATAATATTGAATATAAAGTAATTGAAAAATTGTGTTAATTGTATTTATAGTATACTTTGAAATTAATTTTATGAGATACAAGATCTATTTTTTCCGTATCTCCTGTAAAGTTATTTTTAATAGTTTCTTAAAAATATTTGAGAATATTTAGGCATATCATGGATTTCTTAGAAATTAAAATCTTTTCATATTTCAAAGTAAGTATATAATTATTGGTATTATCAATATCTTTTACACAATATCTTCTAATAAACAAACCAAAGATAGATAAAAATGTCATAAAGCAAATATCAATGATGCTAAATTTCAATTTATATTCATCTAAATTTCATATAAAAACTGTGTATAATATTTGGCCATGCATAATAGAAGTCTAAATTTAGACTTGTTAAGAGGAAGAATAATATTCTATAATCTTTTATAGGTCCTTCCTTTGCTTGGTCTGTGATCTTAGGTGCATTGCTATTTTTTTTTCTCTTTATGACTTTCTCCACCGGCAAGCTGGAGCTAAAACTATCAGCAGTTTCTAAAGAGGAGGTTTTGTGTGATGCTACTATACGTAAATGCTTAGTTTGGGACCTGGCACATTAATTATATGTAATAAACATTCAATGTCATAGTCATTATTAGTTTTGAGAGTCACCCCAACAAGAAGGATGTAGGCAAATCAGAGACCATTACCTATGATAGAAAGAGAGAAAAAATATAAGAAATCATGTCATTTCCCCATTAAAATTAATTTATCTATACAATAAATATGTGCTAGTATGTCTTTTAGGTATGTATGTGTGATGCATCAATACACAAATTAACAAGAAAATCTCTATTCACAAATGACAACTATAACAAAGAGTAAATGTATAGTATTTTAGAAGGTGATAAGTTATATATATATACTAGGAGCCCAGCGCGTGATCCAAATCGCGCAGCGCCGCCCACCTGCCTGCAGCCCTGCCTTGACACCCAAACCTGTCCACGCAGAGCTCCAGCGTGCCTGGCCCAGCCCCCAAACCCTCTGGCCTTCTCTGGCCGCTTCAAGCTCCGCCCTCAGTCCCTTGAGTCTCCTCAGGCTGGTCCCGCCTTCTCTGGGCACCTCCCCACTTCTGCCCTGTCTCTGGAGCAATGCAGCGACTCAGCCCCATCATGGCGCTGGAGGAGAGAGTGGGAGCCTCCTGCCTGCTGCGCTGTGCTCCTTCCCCTGGCAGGTGGGCCAAGGGCACTCAGAGTGCCAGCGGTAGGTGGCGAAGGACTGGTGAGGGGGGCGCTATGGACTCTCACCCTTGCCTTCCCCAGCTCAGGATGGTCCTGCCTCCTCCGGGCACCTCCCCGCGTCCTCCCCATCTCAGGAGCAATGCCCCAGCTAATATGCTAATGAACTGGTCGTTACCGTCTCGCGTATGGACCATTAGCATATGAGCTGTTTATTAGTATAGATGTTTGTACTTGAGATGCCAGGATATATATGGAAGGATGGGCAATAGGAAAATCAGTTTAGGATTGACTCATTAAGAAAGTAAATTTTCAAAAATCTTTAAAGAAGATGAGAAGATTACCAATTCAGATATTTTGGGGGAAGTGCAGACCAGGCAGAACAAAGAGACTCTGTAATAGGAGGGTGACTGACATGTTCATTGATCATCAGGGAATCCAACATGGTTGTGGTAGAGTGAGGAGAAGAGTAGTGAGGAAATGAGGTCAGAAAGGTAATAGGAATCAGAATCACACAGAGACTTGTGGTCATTGCATGACTTTTATGTTTAAAGTGAGATATAGAGTCATAGGATGTTTTAGTTCAGCATGATATGATCTGATTGTGGTTTAAAGCCCCATTGCTATGTTGATAAGAGGTTGTGTGCATGAGCAAAGAAAGAAACAGGTAAACCGGTTAGGAGGCAGTGGCAGAGATACAGGTAAGATGATGGTGGCTCAGACAAGGGGAATAGTTGTCAGATTCTACATTAACTTTGATTTTCTGATGGAATAAATGAGAATAAGTAGAGGTAGAAATGAGTCAAGAATGACTTGAATTCAAGGGTTTTTACATGTTCAATTGAAGGGATAAATTTGCTATAAAATGAAACATAAAACTGATAGGGAACAATGGTTCTAAGAAGGTCAGAAGGAATGCTCTCTTCTAAGCCATACTGATTTGAGATAAATAATAGACTTGCAAAAGTAAAAATGTCAAGCAGGCAATGGACAGAGAAGTCTCTAGATCATAAAAAATATCTTGACTAGAAATAAGTACATTGGACTTATTGACCCATCAATAGTATTTAAAACCATGAGACTGAAAGAAATCATTAGAGAAGGAGACCAAAGACTAAGTATCAGAGCTTACTACAAATAGGCTGAGAGACAAAACAAGCAAAGGAAATTGGGAAGAAGCATCTAGTATAATTTGAGAAAAATAAAGATTTTTAGTGCCAAATGCCATCAAGAGTCAAATAAATAAAGATTGAATACTGACCCTTGAAACTAGCAACATCCAAGCCATTCATAATCTAGAACGAAGCAGTTGGGATGGGTATAATTAAGAGCGAATAAGAAAGACATATTGGAGACTACAAATATAGGCAACACCTTTAAAGAATTTTGTGCAAAAAGAAGATAAATAGGAAGTTGTTGATGGAGGAAATTGGGTAAAGAGCACACATTTAAAAAAGGTTTTTATTGGTTTTAGAGAGAGAGGAAGGGAGAGGGATAAAGATAGAGAGAAACATTGATGTGAGCGAGAGACAGCAATTGGTTGCCTTCTGTAAGCACCCTGACCAGGGATCAAACGTGCAACCTGGGTATATGCCCTGACCAAGAATTGAACCTGTGACCTTTTGGTGCACAGGACAACACTCAACCAAATGAGCCGCATCAACTAGGGCAAGAGCACACTTTTTAACATGAGAGAAAAACCATTGTGTTTAAATGATAATGTGAATGAGGGAGTGCACTGTGTCAAATAGTGCCCTCCTCTCCCGCCAGCAATTCATGCTTACTCAGAACGTCTGAATGTGACATTATTTGGAAATAAGGTCTTTGTAATTACAATCAAGTCAAAATGAGATGGACTCTAATGCAATGCCTACTGTTCTTATATGAAGAGGGAAATATAGACATAGACATACACAGAGGAGAAAGATGGAGACAGGAGATTGCAGTGACACGTCTATAAGCCAAAGAACACCAAGGATTGCCAGATACCACCAGAAGCTAGAACAGTGCCGATTCCTCCTCTAGAGCTCTCAGAGTGAACCTGGCCCTGCTACTACCTTGATTTCAGACTTCCAGTCTCAAGAATTGTGATAGAAAAAAAAAATCTGTTTTATTAAGAAGCCATAGCCCTGACTTCTGTGGCTCTGTGGTTAGAGCATTGGCCCATGTACCAGAAGGTCACAGGTTCAATTCCCAGTCAAGGGCCCATGCCTGGGTTGCAGGTTTGATCCCCAGCCCCAGTCAGGGTGCATGCTCGAGGTAACCAATTGATATGTATCTCTCACATCGATGTTTCTCTTTCTCCCTCTCTCTCTTTCTCTCTCTCCCTCCCACTCCCTCCCATTCACTCTCTCTAAAGCCACCCAGGTTACAGAACTTTATTATAGCAGCTTTAAGAAACTCATATAGCCCTAACTGGTTTGGCTCAGTGGATGGAGCGTCGGCCTGCAGACTCAGGCATCCCAGGTTCGATTCCGGTCAGGGGCATGTACCTTGGTTGTGGGCACATACCCAGTAGGGAGTGTGCAGGAGGCAGCTGATCAATGTTTCTAACTCTCTATCCCTCTCACTTCCTCTCTGTAAAAAATCAATAAAATATATTTTTTAAAAAAGAAACTCATATAGATAGTAAAGATAATTAGTCAGTGGATGGAAAAATTGATTATAGTTATGCAGAGTAACCAAAATAATTCATCTATAGAATAAGGCAGTAAGGCAGCATATGTAGGTGCAATTAATTAAGTAGATAAGGTGGTATAAATAGACACTCATTTTTTTTATCATTATCAGGAGAATCTTAAAGACCACCTTGTAAACCATTACATATATTTTAAAATTACTGATCTAGATTATCCTCCATATTTTAAGATAAAAAAATCAAATAATGGCATCTGACTACTGCTCATCACCCAGGCACATCATGGCTTTCGTAACTACCTGGCTTTGCTCACGTTTATTTTGAATGTCCTTTATCTTACATATTCATCTATAAAACTCATAATTATACTTTTAACTCTAGATAAAATATCAACTTTCATATATGTACAAATGATATTTTCTGTTTGCTCATGTTTATTTGTTTAAAGAACATTTATCACCATGTTCCTGTGATTATATCTATTTCAACCAATTTTCAAGTTTCTTGAGATTAGGAACCATATCTTAATATTCTAAATCTCCCAGAATGTCCAACAAAGTGCTTTTATGTCAAAGCAAAATCAGAAGTTATCTAGACCAAAATCTCTTTCTTTCAATTGGTCAGGATATGTATCCCTATACCATTAAATTAACTAAGATATTTTAATTTGGACTAATACATAATGATATTATTACTATGTAGTGCTGCATTCAGCATTTTCTAAATTATTTATTCTCTGATGGGGATATAATATATATGTGGTGTTTATAAAAATAAACTATTTGAAATCACATTTTGGTAAAATAAAATAGTCCACAATTGAGGTAAAAATGAAACATTCCAACTTTTACACAATTGGGTCAACTATTTTTTCTTGGTCTTCTTTCCTATTTGCCTTCCTAAATTTTCATCATTTATCTCTACTCATTATCATCTGTATCTCAAGGTTAGAGGGAAACAAGTTTGTGATGAATTTAAAATCTGTCCTTTGCTTGTTTCCTGGAACATTTGGCCTGAAGTTGAGAATGTGAACATTAATGACTGCTAGAAGATCAGGGGTTATTTGAGGTTTCCTTCATCTGGATTCTGCTGTTTCCCATTGCCAAGGGGTACTGAGATTTAAAAGTCATGAAATGATGTTGTCCCATCTGTATATCTAAAATGGGTCAGGTAGATGAGAGAGTCAATATTCTGAGGCCATATCAATGTGTAACTCCAAAATCGACTACTTTATAGTTAGTTAAAATCATGTATTCAACATAAACTAACCATTAAATTGACTCAAAATAATCGTTTGTTGAAAAAAATCAACAAAGAATTGTCAAATAGATATAATCAGAGGATCATATATTTCTCAACTATTGAAAATAACAAAATATTCTTTTTTGAATTTTCTATGCATTTTAATTTAATACAAATATTTTTATTTTTATGTCTTCAAATTGCAAAGAAATCATACAAATAGCCAGTTAATTAAAATACAAATGAGGTACAAAAGCAAACAAAACACTAACTAAAAACAAATTTGCCCAAATCTTAGTTAATTTTTGGTGCTTTATATTGTATTTGGAAAAGAAAATTTGAGTTTATCATATTAAATATCAACTGGTCATTAAATGATCTGATTTCTATGGTATCGTCTTTTCAATCAAATTAAAATTATTGTACAAGTTTGCCTTAAAAATGTGCCCTAGCCAGTTTGCTCAGTGGATACAGCATCACTCTGCAGACTGAAGGGTCCATTCCAGTTAAGGGCACATACCTTGGTTGCAGACTTGAGTCCTGGCCCCAGTCTGGGCACATGCAGGAGGCAACCAATCGATGTGAGAGATGTTTCTCTCTCTCTCTGTCTCTCCCTCTCCCTTCCACCCTCTCTAAAATTCAATGGAAAAACATCCTAGGGTGAGGATTAACAACAACAAAAAAATGCTTTCAGAGGCATTTCCTTATTTGCCTGCACAATAGTGCCATTGTAAAGTAATTAGGACATCTCATGTTGTGGTGACCCCCAACCATAAAATTTTTTCATTGCTACTTCATAACTGTAATTTTGCTACTGTTATGAATCGTAATGTAAATATCTGATATGCTATATGTGTTTTCCGATGGTCGCGACCCACAGGTTGAGAACCGCTGACCTAGAAAAACAAATATTATGACTTACTTTTTACTAATCAAATATTTACTTTTTTATTCTTTAATATTTCAACAGTTATTCTTATTTATAATATGTAGAGAGTTATGATTTAGGGATTGATTATTGACTAGAATTAGTATTTCATTAAAATTTCCTAACAAACTTAGTCATGCAAACATAATTTCTTTCCTATCTTCATGGGTATATACAATGAAGATATTTGAAAATTGCCTATTTACAAGATAATATATTTTATTGCCAAAAGAGAGCAAACATATTATATAATATATAAATTGCAGCACAACTTTTAAATATCATTCATAATTAAATTTCTTGCTCAATTGGACTTCACGAATCCTTAATCTTTTAACATATTGTGTGTTTCTAGAACATAAACTGTTTTTGGCACAAACTATTTTTTAGGGTGAGCCATGTAGACATTTTTTGAAACAAAATAATACATTAATACATGATTTATCTAAGAACATTTAAACACAGAACAAAGCATATTGTTTTAACCTCTCTTTCTACTCCTTATATTGTCAAACTTGTTTATTTTTTAGAGTTCCAAAGAAGCACACAGTCATAAAATGCTTGACAGCATCTCTAAGTTGAAAATGGTTAAGACACTTGGGATGTTTCTATTAAATTGAGACACAAAATATGCCATGTTTGAACGAGAAAAATTGGTGGTCAGATTTTGGTCAAGAGATTGTCTAATAGAAAATGCCTATGTCTGAAACATTTTATACTTGATTTGACTCATTCTCCATTATATAGTAAGAATTCAAATTATTCTTCCCCCTCCATTGATTTTTTTCTATAATAGTAAAGTTTGTAAGGTGTACTAAAATATACAGAAGGAAAAAGTAGAATTGTTCTGGAATTGCAGTTTCTGTATTTAAAACAGTGTTTCCTCAGGTAGTTTCTGAGAAAAATCTTATGTACAACCAATGTGATATAAAGAAAAACTCTATTTACCAATAAGATAAGATGTAATTCCCAAGGATGGGGCCATGCAGTGGCCTAAAAATGGAGTAAACTTAGAGGTTATCTAATGATATGACAATACGTGGAACTCTGGGTGACATTAGGAAATTCTACAGGTTACAGTGGAGGTATTGTAGAACTGGATGTAAATGCCCATCATCTTATTCAAAGTATTTATTGCACTATTATCTGATTTCTCTCAATCAGTGTCTTTATTTTTCTCACTTCAAGAAAAACTTCAGTGTTCTGTTACTGTCCCTGTGGATATTCTGAGATTTGATACATGTTTATATTTATAGGTTTATTTTAATTTATTTTTGCTGCCACTTAACTTCTTATTTATTAGTACATTCACTCATTATCACTTACTTAGAGAGTACATATGTTGTATCAGACACTTTTATAGATAAGTGAACAAAAAAGTGACTAATGACCATATGTTAGAAGAAATAAATTCTATGGGGGGAAAAAAGAAATAAGGAAATGGAGAATTGAGGGTCAGGGGAATAGAGGGAGATTTCAATGATATTTGGAGTGGTCAGAGTAGGCCTCATTTACAAGGGGGTATTTGAGTACAGACTCAAAGAACTTAATGGAGTTAAGCAAGATATATCTAAGGGAAGACTATTTTGGGTAAAGGAGGTAGCCAGTAAAAAGGGCCTCAGTTGGCCAGGTACGTAACATGTTCCAGAAACAGTAAGGTGATTAATGAGGCAAGAAAAAAGAATACAGGAAATGGAGTTATCAGATCATGAATGGCTTTGTGGGCTACTAAGGACTTTAAATTTTACTTTGAGTATGATGGGAAACTCCTGGAAGTTTTTAAGTAGAGAAATGACATGATTTCACTTAACAATTACAAGGTATAGCCCTAGCTGTTTTGGCTCAGTGAATAGAGCATTGGCCTATGGACTCATGGGTCCTGGATTAAATTCTGGTCAATGGGCATGCCGGGGTTGCAAGCTCAGTATCCAGTAGGGGGAGTGCAGGAGGCAGCCAGTCAATGATTCTCTCATCATTGATGTTTCTATCTCTCTCTCCCTTTCCCTTCCTTTCCGAAATAAATAATAATATATATATATACACAATTACGAGGTATATACAAAGGTTATGAAATAAAATGGAACAGTAATTCAGATAAATCATGAATAACTGAAGTAGGTTTTTGTTCTGATTGTGTGTCTGTCTCCTTTAACAGCCTTCACAGAGCAGGCACACAATGGCATTCTGAGATTGATATTCAACCAAGAAAACAGAGTTACATCCCTATCCCCATCATGAACCATTTTATGATTCTAAAACATACCTGGAAAGCAAATTAACTAGAATAATCAAAACAATTTTTGAAAGAAGAGAGTCTGTGAACTGATTCCCAGTTTTACTATACAGTTATATAAGTAGTACATTGTAGAACTATAGAAAGAGTAAACATACATCAGTGGAACAGAATAAAGAATGCAGAAATAGACACACACGCAAACACATATCTTCTTAACTGATTTCAACACAGGCAGCAAATTTAATAAAGAACTGGTAGAATATCTACCAAATGGTGGTAAATATTGGATATCCATATCCAAAAAAAAGGATTGATAATCTCAACCCATACCTTATAACAGTGGTCCTCAACCTTCCTAATGCCGCGACGCTTTAATACAGTTCCTCATATTTCGGTGACCCCCAACCATAAAATTATTTTCATTGCTACTTCATAACTGTAATTTTGCTACTGTTATGAATCATAATGTAAATATCTGATATGCAGGATGTATTTAGGCGACCCCTGTGAAAGGGTCATTCGACCCCCAAAGAGGTTGCAACCCACAGGTTGAGAACCGCTGCCTTATAACCTTATGCCACATATAAAAATTCATGCAAATTGGATGTAAACCTAATGCACAACCTAAAACTGTACAACCCTTAGAGGAAAACATGTAAAATATTGCAACATGTTAGGCCAATACTGGTATTTCATTGATAGGATACATGAAGTATGGTTCATAAAAACATTTTTGAAAAAAATATTACCGGCTAGTCAGTGATGAAGAGGATCCTGACTTACTGCTATAGCTAATGACAACATTGTTCATTTTCCACCATATTTATAATGATTTATTGAGTGTCAGGCACTACATTGTTCCACACATATCTTTAGTATTTTTTACAAAATCGGGAACTATATATTATATAATATTTTTTCCTCCAATGGAAGCCCTGAATTACAGATCCATTTGATTCTAAAAGACATTCTTCTTCCATTGGAAGTGAGAGAATAGGAAGAAAAGGAGTTAATAAAGATTTAGTGAGAGGTAAGAATGTGTTCCATTATTACAAGAACATGAGAAAGCTGCTGGAAAGGAGATTAAATTCACAGAAGGAAATAGAGTGGCTGATGACTATGGTTAAAGGTGACTTTGATGACAATAACAAATCACTGCAGGTCAAATACATGTGACATTGTGTTCTTAAAAGGATCATTAATATGTATATGAGATTTTTGAGTTTGGTGGCAAACGGAGGAAGCGATTCAACTAATTTTATTGTAATTAATTGAGAATGTACTTAGTTTTGTGCATTCAATTACTTGTTTGATTCTCTGTGACTGCATATAAGGCTCTTTAAACATAAAAACAGGCAGGACTCTTTCTCAAAAGGAAAGGAAAATATTCTGGAACTGAAACACTAATATATATTTTCTGAATACTGCATAGGAAGGAAGGAAAGAAGGAAGGAAGGGAGGAGGGGAGGGAGGGAGGGAAGGAAGGAGGAGGGAGGGAGGAGGGGAGGGAGGGAGGGAGAAAGGAGGAGGGAGGAAAGGAGAAGAAGAAAGAGGAAAAAAATAAGCCACCTGTTAGCCTGCAAATTGGAAGAAATACCAGCTGTACAAAAGTCTAATAAATAAAAAGAATGAAAGTGGGTATTTTCATCTTGATCCAAAGGGAATTAAGTGCATAAATCTCTGCACTTACCTCTGTAGTCTGACCCTAGGAAGTAGAAATAATTGAGAAAGTGCCCACCGAATCCCATTATTAGTGAGTGAAATTACACAGAAAACCTAATCCAGAAATCCTCATGCAGGTGAAGTCTCCTCGAAGACAAGCTCATAGACTACAGGGAGCTGATAAATGAAGTTGTGTGTGAGATTATCAGTCTCCCTGAGACTCTTGCGTATCCTCACTTTACTGGAACAGCAACAAGAGCGTTTATTTCCTGGCAGTAAGAAGTGCCTGAAGAATTTATCTATCATCTAAGAAGGAGTGTGAAAAATATCCTGCAATATCATTTAAAAATATGTTGATAAGCTAGGAATAAAAATTGAGGACAGCTGCTTATGATTGGTTTGAAATTCATTCTCTTAACATGAGAAAGGAAGGCTTCAGACATTTCACTAGGTTAAAGAATAAAAATCAAGCACCTTTACTCATGTTGGAAAGAAAAAAAAAACCCATGCAAAATCATTTTATGTTTTCTTTTCAGCGCATTGGCTTTGGGGACTATGAGTAATTTATAAAAGGAATAGTGCTCTTTTAATGGAAAAGAAGGAAGATATCAGAACACTCCACAGAAATATTAATGCACTTCTATACATTAAAACATGTTAATACTGTAAAATTCTAAATATTTTATATATATATATATAATCTCAATGAATTACCTATGATGAAGCAGTTTCTCTTACTATGCCTATTTTCCAGAAGAGGTAGTGAAGGCAGAGGAGAGTGAATCCATACACTTTGGAACCATAAAGAATGCTCTTACAATTTTCACTATGGAGCCCTGTTAAAATCTGGGGGAAATTATATTTGGCATGACTTCATCTTTACTTCTGCTTCCTCAAAAGTGCCCTTCAGATGATTTTTGGAGTGACCTACTTGGAACTACGTGGCTGGGCAAAGGTCCATGCTCAGTTTCTGAAATTCATTTTCCTCACTTATCAAAATGTATTTATTGGTGTTCATTCCCTGAGGACTTTGCTAAGTAATCTTTTTTTTCACAGGCTAATGGAACACTGTATTACCTTCCCAGAGTTGCATTTTGTAAGAGCCATTTTGGAGAAATTAATTTATGGAAAAGGACTGATATTGATGAAGAGACTTTCAGGCACCCAGCAGGCCTCTCACAAAATATCTGAAGTCACTTAGAAAGTCCTTCTGTATTATGCTGCCTATAATGCACAGGGTGGGGTAAAAGTAGGTTTACAGATGTATGTGAAACACAGGGCTTATTCCTATATTATTATTTATTAATTCTTGTATTATTTCCACACAATTAACTGTAAACCTTTTGCCCCACCCTGTACTTAGCCATAGCATCCAAGTCAATCTGGTAAAAGTTGAACTTCTAAATATGTGGGACCGCTAGAGCAGCTTTCAAGTGCCTTGTCAAATTATAATATGTCCATAGTGATCAGGAGATATCAATTTCAATAAAATTGTTCACTTTCAGGCGATGGATCAATATGTTTGTTGGCATTTAGTAGTTGGAAGTCTACTAAAACCTGAAACTGACATGGATCTTTCTTTACTGAGCAAGTGCTAAAATGATACCACAAAGACATGCATTTTGATAAAATCAACTAGGTGTGATTTTAAGTGGCACTAGCATGAGAAATTATATAAAACAACATAAGTGTTTTAGCTATAAAATATTTAGAAATCTTAGAAATTTTTCTGAGCAACCCAAGTTCAAAACTCACATTCTAATGTGAGAGTTGCAAGATCAATTGTAGAATTATTAAAAATCTCTGGCTGTATATTCTAAATTGAGTACATCACATTCTTTTGAATCAAGCAATTGATAGTCATAAAAACCAGGTACCAAAATCATAGAAGATATTTACTCTTGCTTTCGATGTAAATCTATAAAACAGTGCATAAATTATGCAGATATGACAACTGCTTTATTTTGTCACCAAATACTTATTAGGTGTGCACCATGTAAAATGTTCACATGTCACATTTCCAAAGTTTAAATTATTTTTAAAATATATTTTATTATTTTTTTACAAGAGGAGGGGAGAGAGATAAAGAGTTAGAAACATTGATGAGAGAGAAACATCAATCAGCTGCCTCCTGCACACTCCCTACTGGGTATGTGCCCGCAACCAAGGTACATGCCCTTGACCAGAATCGAACCTGGGACCCTTCAGTCTGCAGGCCAACGCTCTATCCACTGAGCCAAACCGGTTAGGGCCAAAGTTTAAATTTTTATTAAAAGAACTTTAAGAGTTTCTTCAATAGTATATCTAAAAGTAGATATTCCACAATACTTATTTTGACCTTATAGAGTTTGAGTTTACACAACATATCTAAATTCACAGTATATACACTGATAAAAGAACTGAGTTCTAATCCAGTGGATTTCAATATTAAATATTTCATTTTCATATATTAAAATTTTCCTATAAATAGCATGATATTGTAAAAATATTATGAAGTGAATGAGGCTTGCTTTTTGACCCTTATGTCCTGTTAATACCCATTTTCTTTTGTATTTATTTCCTGAACAGTAACCTAATCTGCTTCTTAATATATGCCACACATATTAGGCCTCTCCTGTTGCTTCTTCTTTGACCTCATTTTCTGGGTTTTGTTTTTTGTTTGTTTTTTTTGTCTCTGCCTCTGTCAGCTCTCTCTCTCTCTCTCTCTCTCTCTCTCTATATATATATATATATATATATATAATATATCGGGTGTGTGTGTGAGTGTGTGTGAGG
>NW_005871567.1:0-7591 GCF_000147115.1 Myotis lucifugus | reverse complement strand
GTGTGTGTGTGTGTGTGTTTAAGCATGTCTCTGTCTGGTCTCTGTCTTTCTATGTGTTTGGCGAGTGCAGCTGCGGTGGCAGGAGACTCTCCCACAGGACACCCCCACAGTGCACCCCTCTCCCATCCAGACTGGGATCAGGATCAGGACCAGCACTGGCATTGGGAGAGCGGGAGCGGCATGGTGCCTGGCCGGGGCTCAGGCTCCTGACCCTGGCCATCTGCCGCTTCACACACTACTACATTCCTCGGGAGGTGAAGGGCTGCCGGTTTTGGTTTTGGCCTATCTCCGTGCATTGGTCCTAATGTATATATGAATATATGTGCATCACTATATATGTGTATGTGTAAGAGCTCTACACACACACACACACACACACACACACACACACACACACATTAATTAAACTAATCTCCAGAGGGCTATTACCCATCTTCAACATCACCCATATTCCTACCATTTATTAGCTCTTCTTGATGACATATTGGATACACTGGAGATGAACTTCAATTTCTTTTCTCAGGAATAAAACAATCCAAGGTGGCAAGGACCTGATCTGATGAACTACTAGGTAACAAAGTGACAAAATTTGCGTTATTTCCTTCTAGAGTCTAGACTGAGTTACTAACTTTGGAAATTTTCTTTCTTCCTTAAATATATTTTGTCATCTGTAAAAATGAGCCAATTAAGTCACAAGATTGACTTGGGATTCAAATCTCAATGAGTATCTGTTGATGTGAATCTCAGTTGAGGAAGCAGTAGAGTTAGTGGCTGGTATCGGGTCTGGAAAACAAGAAACAAACCAATAGGAAGTGATGAGGGAGAATTGGGTCTTAATGGGAAAGATCCTGATATCTAGACATCAACAGTTAATATGAAAGGCAGAGACACAAGTAAACACAAGAGGTAATAAGAATGTAATCAGGGTAGACCTGAAGCTTTTGAAGCTCTATACATTGATTTACAAAGTATATTATGTGAAGAAGATAGATAAAGAGATGAGAGGCATATGATTCTAGGTTAACAGCTATGGGTAAATGAGATGAAGAGGCAATGACTTGAAAACTGATAAGGTGATATGTATTAGTGGTATAAGAAATAGAGATATAAAGAAGAAATTGTTTTTTAATTTGGGGAAGCTGCACAAAGGAGTAAGCATTGGCCATAAAACTTAATCTTAGGGTCCAAATGTGGCTTTCATAATTCTCTTTGATACCTTGAGATCCCTTTTAAAAAGCATCTTGACTGTCTTTGCAAGAAAAAGGAAGTTCCTAAGAGAATGATTATCATGGTACTTAAAAATACCTGAGCTTGATCCTATGCTCAGTGCTTTGTCTACTTATGAAGGACCCATTTGAGTGTTGTGATAAAAATTGGCTACCTACATGGCTGAGAAAATTAATCATGGAGATTGCACTGAAAATTTGGGGGCCATATGGAAGCACAGGCCATGAAAATTTTAAGCAACATTGGTCTTTATATGAAGATTTGTATTTATAATTATTTTAAGAATCCATTAGGGGAGTAACTACACTGGAATATTTTTTTCAGACACAAAATATTTTAGGATTTAAGAGATATAAGTGTACTAAAGTTTAAGCTGAAGTAAAATACTCGGCTGTGTATGTCATAGATGGCTCATTTTTGTCCATAAGCAATTTAGAGTTATCATGTGTTGTTTAATGGCTGAGGACCTTCCAAAATCGGCTTAAAGGAATCCATGAGACATAATTGTTGACTTTTAAAAGTTCAGGAAAAGTTGTTATGGTTTATTTGGAGGTATCAGAGAGTTTACTGAAGTTCCCTGGGCTTGTTGACATCCCTGACACTTTGTGAATGAGGCCTTTTTTATTTTCCCTTCATTTGTTTAGCTCTTTACGTAATTGATTTTCTGTGCAAATACACTAAAGGTCTGAAGAAGGCAGTGCCTCAGGTGTGACAGATGAAATAAGGTGCTTTTAGTCATTGCTTTTATCTTCCATGTCTAATGTGTTGGTTACAGCTGTGCAGTTTAACAGCAAAATCAATACATCATTTGCTGCAGGTACCTGAAAAAAACTGGAAGCCCTTTAATATTTTAACTATTAGATTTTCTCTAAAATTTTATTTATTTATTTATTACTCATTGACTTGTCTATACGTTTGCTGATACTGAATGCCACCAGGTGAGGGTTTTGGGGTTTTTTTGTGTTGTTGTTTTTTTGCTCCCTCTTGGTTTCTCCTCAAATATTGTCTTTTCCACTAGCTAGTTAAGTTACTCTTCTTTGGGTTTTGGAACATCTGCCAATCTAAATGAATCCTGTAGAGTGTAAAATAAATGTTTAAAAAATCTTTTCCATTTTGTCTAAATTATCTTTGATCTTAAACATTTAGCATATGTTCTTCTGAAAATGGAACCACTTTGTATTGTGCACGGAAGGCAGTATGTGTGGGGGCACTTGGGTAATTTCTCATGTAAATGGATGCTTTTATTGCCAGTTTTCTATTTTACATTGGCAGTGACATGGTTTCAGCCTGAAACAGAAAAAAACCAACTTGATTAGAACATTTTTTCTACTCAATATTCTCTTGAATATATTTATGTTCTCTTATTATTCTCCAACTGTTTGGCCCATGTTTGTTTTATTTCAATGCCTTGAGTGTAAGCTTCCAAAGGGGGTAAAACGTGACCTGTACTTATCGTTCATCCTATTCAGACAGAATGGGCCCATGATATGGAGAGAAGCTTATGCAGCTTTGAAAACCCCTGCAGAATTTACAAGCTGAAGGCTCTTAGAAAAACTTGTTGAATGTATTTTTCTTTTACATTGGATTTTTTCTCTAACAGGTGAGTTTTCTGCATATATCCATATCCACATAAATTTATGAAATTATTTATGCCTTATAAAAGAATTTTATTCTCAAAGTGGCCTTATTATTTTTTGAAATTAGTATTAAAAAGATGACTTTAACTAACATACTTATTTTAAAGAAGGTGCATTTTTTAGGTAAAGTAGAAATAATACAGTGATGCCTAAGAGAACACATTACTTTATCCACATTTCTTGCATATTTTACATGTTATTTGTAATAAATATAATATTAAATCTTATCATCTTAAATGTTAACATCTAGAAAGATTAAGGATTTAAAAGGACTCTCACCCACATTTTTGTAAGTGGTAACAAATACCAAATAAATTACACTTGTGAGTTTATTTTATTTGTAATTTTTAGGATGTGTCATAATATAGGATGCAGCCTAATCTTTTCCTTGGTCTACACTGTCAGATATACATAGGTCATGTTTGTTCATAATAATGATCCTAAAACAAAGCAAGACCTGATTAATATTAACTCACTTATATTACTTTGGTATAAGTGATTTTCAATTTAAATCTAGTTATAACGTCAATAGTGTAATAATTCATAAATATCTAATTTCTCTCAGTTGACCAGAAAATATCCTAATTTTCAAACTTTTTATATTTTTAAATTGTACCTTTTACAAGTTTTATAAATTGCATACAAACTACTGAAATAATTAAACTGTTTTTTTTGGGGGGGGGTATTACTCAATATTATTCCTTTTGAATCTCTATAATATAGAATATAGTGAGTCTGTGATAGACAGAAAATATATATTCATATAGTTACACATAAATATGTTTATAAGTTTTACCAAATTTATGTTAGCAATTAGTGTTTTTGTTTTTTTTTTTTCATGGGCATATCTGCATTAGTCATCAAAATATATATATTTTTAAGGTGGGCAGATTTCTTTCCCTGAACATTCCGAGCTTGTCACCTAGACAGTTTTTCTTTGTAATTGTACAAACCTGTACTTTAATTGCTCTGACCAAAGCAAAGCAATGAGATTGAATCATATAAGCCTTTGTCTCTACAATAAAATTGATTCCTTATTAATTTGTAAACATGCTTTTTGATTACTTATTAGTGAACAGTTGATTTAGTTCAGTTAAGTATCTAAAAGAAGTGATTTCTTCTGCCTATTATTTTCATAACTATTTGTGTGTGATATGTTGGTTTTTGACCAAATTTCATAGGAACCTTGTTGAAATAAAAGAACAGTGAATCAGAATATTTAACATGACCTAATCTTAAAGTAGAAGACAGAGTCAAAGTCCTTCATCTTTTAGCCAAATATATCCATCCAAAGTCAATACAGGCTTGAGAGATGGTGTGTTAGCATGCTTTACAAGGAGGACTCATCTTATTTCTGGGCAGGAATAGAACTTCCCTTAAAGGGAAAGATTTCATTGCTTAAATGTAATTACATTTGGTGTGAAAAAAAAAGCAGCCTTAGGCTGTGTCTGCATTTGCATTCCAATGACATAATATTTTCATTGCTGTACTCAAGCTGCTTTAATCTGCTTTATTGTTTAAATTGGGGAAGTAGCCAATTTTATGGTATATTGATGCTTTGGCAATCTTGCCTAAGATTGAGCCATCAATCTTCTGAAAAATATGGTCAGGAAAGTATAGACTTGATGTGTTTGTTAGTCAAGAAAGTAGGCAATAACCTCATGAAAAGCAGAAGTGAAAATATACAAAACCCTAATGCTTGGGGGCGGGGGGGGGGGGGTAGGACGGCCTAACAGGACATCTACGTATATTCAGATTACTTCTTCTGAGAGAGATTTATCTAAATATAGATATATTTGTATTATGTGTCATATTTTAGATTTGTCTGACTAGCATTTACACAGCAACTACAATGTGATTCATATTCTTCAAGCATAGAAGATATAAAGATGAATAAGTCTTTGGTCACTGTACACTAGGAATTTATACTCTATTGGTAGAGATAGCCCTGTGCACAAATACTGAGAATTTAAGCAATGAAAGGATCAGACAAGAGTCTGAATGGAACACTAGATGGAAAAATGGGCTGCTCAGTACAAAACGTTCCCTGGAGCCACTCAACTTCTTTCAGCAACACATCTACGAGGGCCACACTGCCATATTTTTTTTTCTGGATGTGCCATGTTTACAATAATTCTACATATAAGTTTAATTCTGGTCAAATTATATTTAACATCTATTAGTATTTATGTAGCATTTCATAATGGATTTAAGACTGAAATAATAATTTAGAAATAAAGGCCTCCTGCTTTTTATGATTTCCAATAATAATCACAGTAGAGAGTAAATGTTGGCAGGGTGCATTTCCACCCTTACTATCATCGGTTAAGACTGTGGCAGTAAATATGTACAAGAAGGGCTAGTTCTGAAAAACATTTCTCAAATTAGAATTAGCAATTTGAAAGCTATCAGGTTTGAGAAAAGAAAGAATAATAGGAGTTCAAATATAATTACTTCCAAGTAATTTTTATATGTAACAGAAAAGTTGAGTCCTCTTAATAAGAATATATATGGTGTCCCAAAAAATGTATACACACTTTTAACAGTTGATAACTCACTTAATTTTCACTCCTTTTCAGATTTAACTGATCTGAAATAATGGGTGAAGCCAGGATAAGCTTTGAACAAAGAAAATTTATCCTAAAGTGCCATTATATTTTTTATGGGAATACATAAAAGACAAAGCTTACAATACAAAACTGGCAATAGTCAACAAATTGAGGGCACAAATATATTGAAAGAAATGATTCTTGATGTTTGCAATTCCATTGCTTCGCATTACCAGCGGTGCCTGGACCAGAACTGTCACTAGTTTGCAAACAGGTATGAACAAAATAAAAATATATTCATTTTTATAGATTCTTTTAAATTTCGCAAATGAACTGTTTATATAATAAAACCCTAAGTGATCGTATGGTGGAACGTTCAGTCACTATGATGCACACTGACCACCAGGGGGCAGATGCTCAATGCAGGAGCTGCCCCCTGGGGATCAGTGCACTCCCACAAGGGGAGCACTGCTCAGCCAGAAGCCAGGCTCACCAGGCAGGTGGTAAGGAGCAAGGGGTCCCAGACTGCAAGAGGGATGACCAACTGCCGGCAGGCAGACATTCCCGAGGGGTCCTGGACTGCAAGAAGGTGCAGACCGGGCTGAGGGAAACTCCCCCACCCAACCCAGTATATGAATTTCATGCACCGGGCCTCTAGTATGTTAATAAACAAACTTTATAATCATTCAAAGTGCATATACATTTTGGTGACACCCTGTATATAGAATAATCTCTTCCTTGGTCTACATTGGGAGATATATATAGGTCATGTTTGTTCATAATAATGACCCTGAAACAATGTAATATATGTATTTAATATATATTCTGGAGAATTCCAGATCCCCTCTATATCTCCCCAGGCAAAAGAATCTAAGCTCTGGCTTAAGGTATAACAGAAATTCCTTCCCTCCACCTATATCAGGTATGTAAACAACAGAACCTAGTAATCCCAGGTGCAAAAAACCTGCCCCAAATCTTAGAAGGCAGGTCAGGTGATTGATTTCTTCATTCATTAATTAAAAATACACATTGATTGCCCAAAGTGCCAGGTATTAGATAAGAAAAGTGGGAAAATAAAAATGGGCCTTGGTCTCAATAAACATGCCTTGAAAGAAGAAAGAATGGAAATCAGAAAAGCCAATCAGACCAGAGTATCTCTTTGGGAGGTCTTTTATAATCTCAGTCCAATTCCAAGCACAGACTGATATAAGGGATGGTCTTTCAAGGCTCTCCTAGGCCTGCTTTCACTCCTTTGCATAGGTGAAAGCATCCTACTTCTTTGAAACCTCTTTGGGTTACTTCAGCAAGTGTACTAAAGGAGGGTTAAAAAGACAAGTTGTTAACAAAGTTTCTCTGATTCTATGACAAGAAATAAAACTTAAAAAAAATATATATATATATACTTATATATATATATATAGATATATATAGATATATATATATAGATATAGATAGATAGATTTGGTATTACCATTCACTCCTCACTCTCTACTTTCCTCAACCAAACATAAATATAAGAAAAACATAGCTTTTGGGAGCACTATTTGAAAATACATCCCTTGCCCTGGCCAGTGTGATTCAGTTTGTTGGGCATCATCCTGTGCACCGAGGGGTTGCCGGTTCAATTCCTGGTAGGCACATGCCAGGGTTGCAGGCTGGATCCCTGATGGCGAGTGTTTGGAAGGCAGCCTATGGATGTTTCAATCTCATGTCGATGTTCCTGTCTCCCTAGAAATCAATTAATAAATCTAAAAAATACATCCCTTTAAAGATATATGCCATAAAGGTATATTGACCCAAGAGATGATAATTAAAAAGTCAATTGATAAAAATAGTTATGATCTTTATATAGTAACTTAAAAAAAAGGAGTTCAGTTCTCCCTCTCCAGGCATTCTTAAATAGTCGGCAAATTACATGGTATTCAGACTATCAAATGGTTAGCCCTTGCATTCCAGCCTTTGCCCAGCTGCAGAGGGGAGGTAAGTCTCATTTCTCATCTAATTTTTATCTGACTATAGATTATAGCCAATCAAGAGGCCTCAGTCTATTAATTTCAATGTAGCCTATTGAGATGCTCTTATGCGGTATCAGGTAAATGGTGGGGGAAAAAACATTAGGATTTTCATTTTCATTTTTGAAAAACAAGGATGGGAAAGCAAAAGTCTTGTAATATAGAA
>NW_005871566.1:615463-616816 GCF_000147115.1 Myotis lucifugus | reverse complement strand
CTAGGGTCAGGAGGGTGAAGAGGGGGGAGCCTAGGGTGATGGCTGGGTCTAAGCAAACTCATTGGGGGGGCGGGGGGGCAGGGGCATGGTGCAGGGCACAGAGCAGACCAAAGACGGAGGTCTAGCAGGGAAGCCGTGAGTTCAGGGCAGGCTGCGCTGAACGGGACGATCTGGAGGGCAGCATCACTGAGCGTGAGGCGGGCTGAGGGCTCGGCGGGGAGTTTCAGTTTACAGACAGAAATTTGAACACTGACGCATGGGAGCCTCTAGGAAAGAGTAAGGAGTAAAAGTCAGACAAATAGAATAAAGTCAAAGAGGAGAGAGGAGGGCAGGGTCTGGAGACGCCAGCTCTGGGCGGGCGGCAAGGACCAGGAGGTGGGCCCACGGCGAGCAGGCAGAGAGGGCTTGTCAGACCCGCAGCCAGGCGGGCCACTCGCGTCTGATGAGGAAGGGAGCTGGGGCTGGAGAGCAGCGGGGCAGTGCGTTTCCCTCTGTGGTTGAGATGGAGGGGCATGTGTATGAGCAACAGGGAGGATGGCGGCTGAGAGGCCGAGGAAGAAAGTACAACTGGGAACCTGTTTCTCACGAGAGTGTGGATTCAGAACAAAGGTGGGAGATTGTCCCTCAAACGCAGGAGGGCAGCCCCTCACACGGGACCACGGGGCAGGGGGTGCAGAGGGTGGAACCAACATCACTCTCCGATGACATTCATTGCCATTTTTAAAAAACAGATCAGTTATTTAATCGGGTTCTTAGAAGAAATTCGGAACACCAGTTTGTGAGGATAAAGCCTATAGGTGAGAGCAGACAGAGTGGAGAAGCTGAGGAACGGCTTTGATTTTTGGCAGAATTTGTGAGTCCACAGCCTTCTGGTCAACCTCCCGCTGCCCTGTAATCTCTTATTTCTCTTTCTCTGTGGAGACCTCGCCCTCCTGGTGTCTGGGCTTGCGTAGCTTCTCCTTGAAGTAAGCATCAGTGAGATGTTTGGGGATTTCACACCACGGATATCAATTTTGGTGGAGGTGGCGATGACACATTTCTGGTGTGTTCTATGCAGAGGAACTCGATGGAGGGACAGAGGTACAGTCACAAGTGGCAAGCCACTGCTCAGCTGCGTCAGGAAAACCACCCTCTTTCCTCCGTGGCCCCGGTGAGGATGATCAGAATGGTCCAGGCCGGATGCTGGCCCACAATCCTCACACGCTGACTGGAGGGCTTCCCGCCTGGCTCAGCAACTTTTGAGCACATCTCAGTAGGACAACATCTATGCATTTTGCGGAGTTTAACCCCTCGGTACCACTATATCTTGTCACCACCAACTGGCTTGCAACAGTAGCAAGAACTACAGCCATA
>NW_005871566.1:611554-613114 GCF_000147115.1 Myotis lucifugus | reverse complement strand
TGCCCCATGCCAAGTTGTGTTAAGCAAAAGGGAAGACGCCAATGGAGGGTTTCACTTGAGCGAAGCACAGCCCTGCTCCCCCGTTAAGGGGGGGAAGCGGGTGGGATCCAACCAGGTCCGGAGGGAACTCCCACAATGTCGCCGAGCACAGATGCACAAGCCCCACTGCTGCCCTGAATCAAAGGGCGATTGGATGCCACTGGAATTTCCACGGCGGAAAGCCTGTTCCAAGCTCTTCTGATCCACAGTCCTCCCCTCAGGCCTTGTGATCCACAGTCCTCCCCATATGCCTTGTGATCCAGGGTCCTCCCCTCAGGCCCTGTGATCCAGGGTCCTCCCCACACACCTGTGTCCAGGATCCTCCCCACATGCCTTGCTGGAGCGATGCTACAGGGCCCACAGCAAAGTGTCTCAGAAGATGCTTAATACCTTGAATCCCTCTTTATTATACACAGAGCTGCACTGTGCAGATAACTTCAGCTGGATCCGAATTCCAATTTGAAATCCCAGCGTCAAATGCACTCCCAAGAATACATAATTAGACAGTGTTTCTTCCGCAGCCTGGTGCTTAGAGTGTTGAGTATGGGTTAATCTTGGGGAGATTTAAGACACCACCTGCTCACTTCTGTTAGAAACATATCACTATTGTAATTTCTGTTTCGCTGAAGTGCTTCATCCTCACGCACTTGGTTTCATCTTCTGAGATGTGGTGTTTGCAGAAGGCCTGCCACAGCCACAGCTGCAGGCACCGTAGGGAGAATGCACGCTCTCCGCCGCGTGGCTGCCAGAACAGGCCGGCCGCTCAGGGCCTTCTGGCCTGGGAAGCCTTCACTGGGGAGGACCAGGTCCAGCTCAGGCCCAGGACGGCCTCGGCCCTGCCAGGGTAAGGCTGCCCCAAGGGGTGGGACGGGAGCTGGCCGAGACCTTGCATGGCCTGTGTTTGTGAAGCCAGAGGTGATGACCCTTAAAACGTGTACTTGCTTCTTCAGCACAGAGAGCTCCCTGGAGGCCAGACCTTCCCCTTTATCAGTCTGTGTTGCCCAGAGGGAAAATAGTCTTGATAAACAGGAAGAGGAGCCCTCAGAAGGGCTGTGTTTGCGTTTGCCCTGCCTGCTTCTTCAATAAAGGCTACGGATGGTAGGGCCAGAATGTGGCTAAAGAGGCTCAGTCCATGCCCTGCCCCGAAGCCAGCGTCCCGGGTCATCAGGATTGCATGGGATGGTGCAGGCGGAGACCCCATGCTTTGGTGCAGGTTAGCCCAGTCATGGCCTCCTCCTGGGGGAAATGTGTCTGTGTGGGTTTGTCTTCATAACTGGGGAGGAAAGGATGCTACTGGTATGTACTGGGCAGAGGACAGGAATGCTGCTAGACATCCTCCCCTGCACAGGACAGCCAGAAACAAAGAATTGTGCGGCGCCCAATGCCGACAGTGCCAAGACTAGAAACCTTGCCCTGTGGACTGAACATCAGTGTCCCTCCAAAATCCATAAGTTGAAGCCTCAGCTCCCAATGTGATGGTATTTGGAGGGAATTGGGGTTTGATGAGGTCCTAAGGGTGGG
>NW_005871566.1:587845-610989 GCF_000147115.1 Myotis lucifugus | reverse complement strand
GGCCACATTTGGACTGGACAGTGTTCTAAATAAATAAATAAATAGAGACTCAGGGTGTCTCCCCACTGTGTTCCAGAGAAGGGGAGTTGGGTCCTGGCACCTCCCCTGGAGACCAGGAGGAACCACTGTGGCAGGAATGGAGCAGCCGGCTCCGGGCCCGCTGAGGAGGGCCAATCACACGCCCGCCTTCACCTCCCTTTACCCTTCTCTAAAGGGGGCATCCCAGCAGTGCCTACCCCTCCGGGTGCTTGGCGAGGTTTTCCATGAGGTCACCTTTGTATGGTGCCCAGAGCTGGTGAAATATTGTCTGTTGACATCTCAGAGATAATGAGAAAGTGTGGCCACAGTTTCCCCATAAGACCAGGAGCCTCCGAAAGGCAACTTCAAGGACAGGACCTTGAAGTCAGTCAGGCACTTCGCTGAGGTGTCACTCCTGGTCACCATCGCCAGAAGTCGGGGTCCATTGCCCAGGTGAGCCCTGCGCTGTCCCCGGGAAGGGAGGCTGGCTGGGACGCTCTGCAGCAGTTGAAAGCACCTGACCTGCCCCAGAGCCTGCAAATGCTGGGCTGCAGGAAGGGAATCAGAACTGAGCAGAATGGAGACTTCTGGGTATAACCGTGAGTTTTAGGAGCTTCTCTCTACAGGTGAGGTCAGCCTGGTAGCAACGTGATTGAAGACAGTTTGGTGGGGAAGCAACATCAGAATTTTAGTTTCCTCAAACAGACCAATTTATCTATAAATGGAAAATCCCTTACAGTGGAATATTCTAGAATAACGTATTGAAAAGATTTCTAAAAGGAGCCATCTTATAGGGAGTTTATCTTGACGTTCTGCTGACCCAGATCCCAAGGTTAGTTTACCCATGTTGGGGGCAGCACTGCGGACTGAGCTGAGGAGAAGGAAAGGAATTGGGGATGTTTCTCGGATGCACCCAGACGCGGGCGGGAGGGGACGGCATTCTTAGTGCCCGGGGAACAATGGGAAGTGATTAGTTCTAGTTGCAGATCGGCCTGCAGCAAGAGGAAAGCAATCTCCTCTGTGAAAGGTCTGGGTGTAGAGCCCAAAGCCTGTCTTACAACAGAAAACAGAAAATTGATTGGATGCACATCTCACATTTTAGCAGAACTAAGTAGCTTTCTGTGTCCGGTATGCTCTTGTCTTAACAGAGTTGGTGGCGGCATTTTCGAGGCGGAGTACATTCTCTGAGGGAAAGGGGATGACTCCTAACAACCAGATCCTGAGTGTCCAGGTGTTTGTGCTCAGAGCAGAAATGTTTGAGCCATTCAAGCCAGAGAAAGAGCATTGAGGAAGGGACTGGGCCAGCTGGGCGGGCCAGGAGTCACTGACAGGCCCAGGTCCCAGGGAGAGGGTATAAGCCATGAACTGCGCCAAGTGAGAAGCGGTGCCAGAGGTTGGGGTGCGGCGCTGGCCCAAACAAAACCCGCATGGAGCTCCCTGCTGCAGAGAAGAGCCGATTAATGACAACATGCGAAAAGAAGCAGGCCACACAGTGTGTTGGGAGGCGATGGGGCCATGAAAGCATCCAGGGGAGCCCGGGTTCTGGGGACGGTGATGGGGGTGTCACCACCTGACATGGCACGGTGTCTGGGGAGCGCCGAGCAGCCGGAAGTCTGTGCAGATCTGGAGAAGATGAGGATGTGAGTTCGGTGGTTGTGTGGGGAAGTGTGCACAGCAGAGGGAACAGCCAGGGACTGTGGAAATGAAAAAGAAAATAGAAGAAATGGAGAAAGGCAGCCTCCAAAATGGTTTTTGCTATTCATATTGGGTGATGAGTTCTCAATAATTAAATTTTCAGATACCTTTAGTGCAACCAAGTTTGGGCCACTCTTCAGAAGTGGCTAAGTGTGCCCTGTGAATACAGATTTCTCTACAAGGCTGAATTGGAGGAAACACAACCCCGATGACTATCAAACATAACCACCAAACAGAATGTAAGGGTACTGTTTTCAATTACTTGGGTTGTTCATTTGACTAACTGGTATTTTAAATTTCAAGCTCTCAGGATCTGGAAAACATTTACTGGTAAGAGAGAGGAAGGACTGCCACACACCTACCATGTTGAATAATAGATCTCTCCAATAGGGAAATGGAAATGTCATGTAGGTCCAGCCGGCATGGCTCAGTGGTTGAGCCACAGTTCGATTCCAGGTCAGGGCACGTGCCCAGGTTGTGGGCTCGATCCCCAGTGTGGGGCATGCAGGAGGCAGCTGATCAATGATTCTCCCTCATCGTTGATGTTTCTATCTCTCTCTCCCTCTCCCTTCCTCTCTGAAATCAATACAAATATGTTATAAAAAAAAGAAATGTCATTTAGCATTCCTGTTCTTGGCTTTGCTGGGAGCACTCCAGCCTCGGGGGGCAGCGAGGTGGCCCAGGTCCGTGCTTGGAGAGCAGAGCAGAGCCCAGGACCAGAGCATGTAACCGTGAAGCCACGCGCAGATGAGCACGTGAGCACCACATTCTGTTCCACATCTGGGTCCAAATTGTTTTAAGGTGGATATGTCTGACGCCAAGTCTTTGCTGTGAGGCTTAAATGCTGCCACCACGTTGGTCAGCTTCCTGGAAGGTGAGCGATGATTGGACGTCTCCCTCCTTAGGGGAGATTGTGAGGCGCAGGCCTCAGTTGCCTTTGGAGGCCCCTTCGTGACCGTGTAATGGTTTTCAGCAGCAGCAGACGCCTGATGATTCCCACCCAGTTCATAGCGGAGCGGACCTGGGGGGGTGGCTGCCCCGCTGCTCGCGTGCGCCCTCCTTGGTGTTCCGACGGGCACGATACAAGCGACCAGGCACAAAGGGAAGGGCACAGAGAGAGCCCAGCCGAGGGTGGAGGGACATGCGTCTCCTCACTAGGATTCAGGGACCAGCTGATGTCATGGAGATTCCTCTCAGATGGGAAGTGAGGATTCCTCTATTAGCAACTCAGACCTCAGCCCCCAGCGCCCGCCTTCTCTGCAGCTTCAGGTCACGCGCTCCCTCGACCCCAGGCACCGACACCCCCAGCTGAGATGTTCTCAGATCCTTAGTCCTCGGAGACTCTGGAAAGTCCCGGCACCGACTCCTGATGCCCCTTCCTCACCAGATGTCGCTGATGCCAGCACTGCCCCCTCGAGGGAACGCTCCTAGTGAACGCGCGTGTCACCATCTCACCTGAACCTGTGCGACTCGAGGCGGTTCAGGAAAATCGGGAAACGTGGCTTTTGTGGACAAGCTGCCACGAAGCTCCTGCAACCAAGCACTCTTACTGTCCGAGATAATGGGAAGCATGTTGTGCTGACTTTATTTTTTTAATCTTTATTGTTGAAAGCATTACACAGGTCATCCTTTTCCCCCACTAACCTCTCCCAGTCGCTCCTGTCTCCCTCCCCCAGGCCCTCCGCCCCATGTCTGTGTCCACCGGTTATGCATGTATGCATACAAGGTCATTGGTTGATCACTTCCCACCCACCCCCCTCCCTCCCCTGCCTTCCCTCTGAGGTTCAAGAGTCTGTTCATGCTTCTATGATTCTAGGTCTATTTTCGGTCATCAGTTTATTTGGTTCATTACATTCCACATACGAGTGAGACAGTCAGAGAAAGATGAGTATCATAGGATGTCACTCATGTGGAGTCTAATGTGCTGATTTTTAAATAGCCTATACAGTGTGTACACTGTTTGCCACAGGCAGTGGGTTTCACAGGAAATCACTACATGTGGCCTGAAGGAAATAGTGCATCTCTTTGTTCCTGATTTGAGTGAGATGGTTATACCGTGAGTCCTAGGAAGTGTGAATGCGAGACACGCCCAGGGCTGGGTCTCTTTGGACAGCCCTGCCCAGGAGCAGGCAGCCCTCCCCGGGGCGAGCTCTGAGGCACAAGGAGAACAGACTGTGAGCACTCGTCTCCGGAACATTCCCTTCCAATGAGGAAATTAGGTGGGGCTGCCAGGCAGTGCCCACGACTTCCTTTGGGCTTGGAAATTACCATGTGCCCGACTTTATCTTTTCCCCCAGTTAGTCCCTGAAGAAGGTACAATGTGCACTCGGTGTCTAGATGGAGTCACTGTTGTGCCTCCAACAATGAGGCTCAGGATTCCGTTTGACGTCTCACTGTTCCCAGAGCTGGCACTGCTGATGGCAGCTTCACCTGGTGTGGGAGGGAGGCTCCTCCCTGGAAGGGGACGAGGGGAGGGGGGAGGAAGCTCGAGGACGGTGCAGGCTTCTGTACCACCGCCTTCCGTGCCCATCAGACCGGAAGCAGAAAATGCCTTTTCCTTGGTGGTCCACGGGGGGTTTCTGTCCGTGCTCAGTGAATTCCCAGTAGAAATGCCTGATGTGCTTCTGTAACATGTGCTTTGGAGTGAAAGCTTTCCGCTGGGGATGGCCATGCACCCGTGTGCATGTGACCTGGTGCTGCGTCCCGCGGGGGCCTCCGGCGTCCCTGGGGCGGCCCCTGCAGTCCCGCGGTCTGTGTGGAACGCGGTTCAGGCCTGGCTTCCAGGCGGTGTTTTCATTAGGGAACGGAAGGTGTAACCGTGGCAATATGTCTCGTCTTCCCTTAAAACGGGGCCCGCCAGTGCTTTCCAGGTGTGTGTCGTGCCCCTTGGCATGCGATTTCCCCTGGTGGCCCAGGGGGCACAGCGAGGCCTGAGAAAGGCCAGCGGGCGTGGTCCAGGTGGGTGCGTGTGGATCAGCTTCTTTATTGTATCCCTTTCCCCCCAGGACACACACATGAATCTTATTGCCAAACCAGAAGCACACGCAGCAATGGACTTGGAGATGCAGGCGAGGGAAGGAGGGAACCGCCCAGCACTGTGCTCGGGGTTCTAGATGCTGCTGGTTTGTCTCACTCACTGAGAGACGCAGCCTCCTTCCCTGTGGAGTTCAGTAGCCCCCATCTGCCTGCACACAGCAGCCTGGCCAGCCCCCGCCTCCGTCAGACGTGGCTCTGAGCTTAGCTGGTGTTCCACGCGCCGTCGTGTTTCCACCAGAGCGCGTGGCCGCCTGGGTCTCAGGAGGCGGCGCCATGTGTGTGCACTTGTGCATTGTTAGAATTCTCCTTGCTGGTGATCATGAAATGTCAGCAATTCTCAGTGGCCCTTTAACCTGCCATTTCAGGAGGTTTGTCATAGAAATGACTCTAAGGACAGCCCGGCCACCCACTGCTGTCTGGATGAATGCTGGCACATCTCTGTGACCAGAGCCACCATCACCCACCTGAGTCGCTTGGTGTCGTGGTCTTCCTGGGCGTGGCCACCCAGGGAACCAGGCGGAATCCCAGCCCTCCTGGCAGGCGGCACTTCTCAACCACAGACCCCACCTGCGGCCACTGTTGAATCATTTCCCCTCCGGCTTGGAATTCCAGGTGTAGAACGGACAGCTCAGGGCCCCCATAGCTGCTCAGACTTCTCTACGGAGCAGAGCAAAGTATTCGTCTACTTGGGCTGCCAGGACAGAGGACACAGCCTCCGGACTTAGGATACTTGTTTCTCCCAGTTCTGAAGCTGGAAGCCCAGCTCAAGGTCTGGCCGGGTGGTTCCATACGAGGCCTCTCTCCTTGCTGTGGAGGTGGCGTCTCCCCAGGCCTTCCCTTGGGGCGTGTCTGAGTCCTAGCCTGCTTTTCCTATACAGACCCCAGTCCTAGTGGGTGAGGGCCCACCCATGTGACCTTAATTAACCTAATGAGGTTAAATGCCCGGTCTCCAAATACAGCCACCTTCTGAGGGTCTGGGGTCAGGGCTCTGGCATATGGATTTGGGGACACAATTCAGTCCGCAACAGTAGTATCTATGTTCTGGTTCACTGGCGAATTGGAGCGAAAGGAGGATGTCATTCAGCCAGTTAAGTGATCGCTGAGCGAGTGGGGAGAGTGAGCATGAGCAGGTGCCCAGGGGGCCGTCCCGAGCCCCGGCGCTGCCCTCAGCCTTTTCCTGGTTGGCAGACAGCAGGCGGTCCATGTAAAGACCCTGAAAGATGAAATGTGGGTGCAGGCTGCCGTGGAATAACGGTTCTGACCTCATGCAACACTTTCTCTTCTGTCCATTAGAAGCGAAAGGGGTTCTTTCTCTCCAGAGGCAACACCCAAGAGGAAGCGAGGACACAGCGCCCCCCGACGGGAGCCCTGCCCCCCGCCTCCCCCCGCCCACGTGTCTGAGTTTGCAGCGCTGTTGTTTGTGGTTGAAATATTCAAAGTGGATGCACACGTGTGACACGGGTAGCCAACACCGTGCCGGTGAGGGACAAGGACTCAGCAGTCCTGCCGGATGCGATCCGCGCCGTTGTTCTGAGAAGTGGCTTCCGAGGAGAGCTTGGCTTTTGTTTCTTTCTCTGTGCAGCGTTTGGCTCCGACCGCACGATGGGAAGTGAGTGGAAACACACCGAAAGCATCACGTGGACAGGTGCGTGATTTGAGCTGCCGATGTTTGAGTGGAGCCGGAGCATGAAAGCAAACACTCGCAGAGAAATGCGTGTGATTTTAGAGTTAACAGCTCTATGGCATGATTTTCTTTGGAAGAAGAGTTTATAATCACCCTTTCTGAAAGTGCCAAGCAAAGCAATTACACACTTGGCAAGCCATAAAAACAACAATTTGGCAAATGCCTCATTAACCAAGTCCCCAGGTCAATGCAAGGGTTTATTTTATTTAAATCAGGAGATTCGTGTTTTTTTTTAATGAGATGTTTTAAAATGGGATTCCTTCCCAAAAGTGAGGCCCAGCCGGCATGGCTCAGTGGTTGAGTGTCGACCTACGGACCAGGAGGTCACAGTTTGATTCCAGGTCAGGGCACACGCCCAGGTTGTGGGCTCAATCCCTAGTAGGGGGTGTGCAGGAGGCAGCCAATCAATGATTCTCGCTCATCATTGATGTTTTTATCTCCCTCTCCCTTCCTCTCTGAGATCAATAAAAAAATATTTTAAAAAAGTGAGCAAGGTAAAAGGAGGAGGGCACGTCACTCCTGGACACCCAATGCATTGAGCCCAACGGGCAGGAGAAGCCACCGGCCAGTTCCCGTCCCCCACGACCTGGAGACGTCATTGCCGGGTGCCAGCATTTCAGTCTCATAACTTAGGGCGAACCATCAAGATGACGCCTACGAAAGCCATTTTGCCGGGAAGAGCTGACGCTGGTTTACTTTCAGGGTTGCATTCCCAGGGGTCCTGAGGCTGTGCAAGCGCAAGTGCATGATCATCCCTCCTCTCTCGTGAGGCCCCTGGCACATCGGCGCCCGCTTTTCGGTCGCAGCTGGGAGCACAGCCCAGACGCACCGGGCAGGGTGAGTCCACTGGGCTTGGCTCCCCTTCGTGCAGCAGTTCTGTGGCTACTTCACCAAGAGAGTCCTCACACATTTAAAACGATCTTTCACGGACATTGGATGCATTTACTTTAAATTTCTTACAAATGAAAAGTAACTTAAAGCCACAGGCAATGCCACCACGGAAAGTCTGTGAAATAATAAATGAGAGTCACAGCCCTGCCCTTCAATCTCAGTCCCCACAGGCGGGCTCCTCCGGTTCAGTTCAGGACTCGGGTGCAGATTTCTCCTGCATTTTGTGCCGTCCAGTCTCATCCCTAAAAAATGCAGGCATTTCACACAGGCTGGACCGCAGCTCATTTATACCACCTGACTCTGCAATTCGAACATTTCACACGTCGATCCGCAAACATTCTTCCTCATGGAGACGCAGGACTCTGTTCTGTGGAGATAGTATCACTTGCTCACGTGTCCCTGTCGGTGGGCATTCACGGTATATCTGTTTTATACGCTTCGTACCGCAAGGAAACCTTTGGTGTGTATACCTTTGTCTGCTCAGTTGTTATTTCTGTAACTTGGACACCAAAAGTCAACTTCTTTGGTCAAAGCGTTGTGTGCACTTTTAATTTTGATGCAAGTAGCCAGGACACTCTTCAGAAACGTGGAGCTCATCTATATTCCTGCCAATAGCATGTGAAAGCACCATGTCCCCCTGCCCCACCATCTTGGGATATTATTGGGTTTTTTGCTATTTTATGGGCAATAGAGGTATTTGATTGATGTTTGCTTTGCATTTATTTAATTCTTAGTGATGTGCATGATCTTTGTGAGGGCTTATTGAGTATGGCTCTGTTTCCTGCCGAAACAAGTGGAATCAATAGAATTTTCTAAGGTTGGAGTGATCATTATTAATACTGTTGGTTGTGATGATTAATCACAGCAGCGCTGCTCACTCGCAGTCAATGAGCCAGCCCGCGTGTATCACTGGATTTCCGTCACAACGCTATCTATTTACTTCTTAAAGAAGAAGCTCTTACCAGTAAGCCCAACTCTGCACCAGGCTGCGAGGGGAAGAGGAAATGATGAGAACAGGCCTGTGGCTTCACCGGGCCGGAGACAGGACGCCGCCACGGCCAGGTGTGGGGCTTACTCACCGGCACAGGCCTAGCAAGTTGGCAAGCCAGGGACCAGAGCCCACACTTTTTTTCATATTTTTACACTTACATTTATTTATATAATGGTACAAAATGGCTGGGGATGGCGGTGGATGGAGGAGGAGGCTGGCCTGTGGAGTTTACCTGGAAAAGCTACTCTGACAGCAGGTGGGAGAGGAGGAGAGTGTCCGGCCTTGCAGTCTGGCCCTCCCCTCTGGGCAGGCAACACAGAGTCAGTTGGAGAGTTTGGGTGGGGTGGGGGCTCGCGGACACAGGCCCGAGCGGAGGCAGGGCAGGCAGGGTGCCAGGCTGGATGGTGGCAGTGGTTCCTGGACACAGAGGCTTGGGTCCTGGGTGCTGGATCCTGGGCCCAGGAGGACCAGGGCGGCAGGAGCCTGCAGCCAGCCCCGAGGAAGCGCTGGGTCCGGCTGACAGTGGACTGAGCACAGCACCAGACAGAGAAGTGGGGGAGTCCCTTTGTGTGACAGCTACCGAGGTGGGGCCAGGCCCTGCAGGTCGGGCTGAGCAGAGGCCCTGGCAGAGGACACCTTGTCTAGATGTGGCCCTGGAGGCCCAGGGAGCGGCCTGCCCCCACAGCAGGAAGGGAAGTGAGAAAAGGACTTTACTCTTGGGGTGGGGGGTGCACCCAGTGTGTATGCCTTCAGCTCAACAGAGGTGGGTGGGGAGCTCTGAGGGAGGGACAGTGACTGCACCTGGGTGGGCACAGCCTGGGCCCTGGCAGAGGGGCTTTGCCCCTGAGCCCACACTTTAACATCCACACTCTGCAACCAAAATGAGCCCCATTTCTACTCTTCCACTTCGGGGATGTTTTCTGGTCCCCATGCGCAGTACCCCAACCAGACTTAAAGGAAACCAACTTAAGCCCCAAATTCATACGTGGTAGGGGCTGATCTCTTGCTAAAGCATTTTCTTGCTGTTACGTTTCACTTTGTCTCATCAGTGCCTGACCCATGCCTCGGCCACTGTGTGCCCCACATGAATTACATCTTCCTATCAGAACAGCAGGAGGACCCACAGGTGGCCCCCGAAAGCCGGGTCTGGAAGCAGGTAAGCGCGTTCCGTGCGATTGCTTGCAGGAGGCTCAGCGAGACGCGCAGCCTGGTCCTCACAGCAGCCGTCGCACTTCAGATCAGAATTAATCCGGACCCTTCAGATGCACTTTTAAGGCTGTTGACATTTTCTTGTAGTGCCACTAATGAAACGAAAATTATTAATAATTGTTCCTACTTGAGGGTGACAAATGTCATCTGGCTGGGAAGGCAGGAGCACCGCCAAGCCAACCCTGCCCTGCGGCGTTGAAAGTGGCGGGTGGCTGTTAATATTCACGGCGGTGCCAGCACTGCGTGGTTTCAGCCTCCGGCGGCGCTGACAGGCCATAGACCTCGAAATGCATGTGTGCGCACATCCACCTGAGTTTCTCCGCAGCCACAGCAGCCCGGCGATCAGATGGGCGAAGGGCCCGGACGCGGGAGCGAACTCCTGCCCACACACCTGCGGGTCACGGAGCCAGCAACGCGGTGGGGAAAGCCCCCTTTGTGGGCTGTCCTCAGTGGCCCCTGGCTCTTTTGCAAGACCTATTAGGGAGCGAGCATCACAATCACGGCCCCCGTGACAAATGAAGACGCATCAGCAAAATCTGACATCAGTCTTTTCAAGGAGAAATTCGCCTGGAGTTCCAGAGGGGTTTTCAATGTAACAAACAAAATAAACATGCGAGTAAGCAAGCTCCCAGGTAGAGGGTCATTCAATTCAAGCAGCTGTGGACATTCGGGGTTGCCCTGGAAACCCCACACCCAGGAGCAGTCGCTCCTCTAGCCCCACCCAGCCCCCGGCAGCCATGAATCCCCGTGTTCTGTGGGTCTCCAGGCGAGCGGGAGCAGCGTCCTCCACCCGCTGCCACCCGCAGGCCTGCCGTGTGCCTGCCGTGCCACCCGCAGGCCTGCCGTGTGCCTGCCATGTGCCTGGAGGCCATGCCATGTGCCTGTCGTGTGCCTGGAGGCCATGCCGTGTGCCTGGGGACCCAGTGGGGTGTGGGGAGGGCCGCGGGAGGAGGGAGGCAGCATGCTGTGTCCATTTGGGGCAGCAGTGGAGCTGATGGTCACAGCGTGTTCCCGAGGCCGCTGCTCTCACGTGGACCACCACTGGCAGCATCCGTGACGGGCCCTCGAAGTGGGCTCCCATATTCTCACCACATTCTCCAGGGAGGCAGCCACAGGGATGTGTGGTAGAGGGTAGGGGAGAGGGAGAGAAGGAGAGAGACTCAGACTCTAAGGAACTGGCTCCCGGGACCGTAGAGGCTTTGCAAGTCGGAGCCGGCAGCGCAGGCCAGCAGCTGGAGACCCAGGGACCAGGGACCTGCGGGCGCCCAGGCCGTCTCGGCAGATTCCCTCTTACCAGGGGAGGTCGGCCTTTGTTCCAGGCAGGCCTTCGACTGATTGCGTGAGGCACACCTACGTGATAGAGTATAATCTGCTCTAAGTCCAACCATTTAAACATTCATCTTGTTATCCAGAATAAAGTGTGAGCGAATGTCAAGGCACTATGGCCCGTCCAAGTTGACACCTAAAAACGGCCCCACATTCTGCTTCCACAGGCATGGGCCGTACCTTCTGGTCAGGAGCTCAGCAGCGAGCAGCAGGCAGCTGTACGTTCCCAGGAGCCTGAACCACACGAGCGGGAAAGCACACGCCGCTGGCTGGCCACCATGGGTGCCCCAGGTAGGTAAGACCTTCGAGACTATCCCAGGCCCTCCCGGAGGCAGGGGCAGCCCTCTGCCGCTGCCATGGGCACGAAGCTGTTCAGTTACTCAGCAACTCAGGAGCTCTTCCTGTGCCCGCCTTCCTGGGGCGGAGCTGCTCTCGCCCTGCGCAGCATGCAGGGTCATGAGCTGGGGACCCAGAGAAGCCTCGAGGCGGGTCCCTGTGATATTATGCACTCAGAGCACCTTGTAAAAGGTGTGACCCTCCCAGGGGTAACGGGTTCCCACACCCGGCAGTGGGGCCATTGGAATCGTGCCATGTCAAAATAACACAACGTTACACAGCTGGTAAAGTCGTGATTTAGGCACGCGATTGCAAATGCTGGCCACGGCTCCTGGTTAAAACTTTGGTGAGAGTGGCATCGTTTGGGAGCTGCAGGACCTGGCGCCCCAGCCTGTGTCGCAGGTTCAGTGCAGGGCAGCCCCTCGCACTGACAAACAGGAGGCAGAGCCCAGAGCAGGAGCCCAGCGCTGTTAACAGGTCAGTTAGGAGCACAAACAGGTGACTCAGAAGCAGGACTCAGAGGGCCTGGGACGCCCCTTCTCTCCTGGTCCTTCCCGAGGGCCTCTCCCGGGGTCCAGCCCTCAGGTAAGCCGTCGTCCAGCCCTCAGGTAAGCCGTCCTCCAGCCTAGACACCTGTGCTTGTGAAACACGCTGGCTGGCTGGGGCGGTGAGGCCTTGGCCAGCAGACTTCTTCCCAATCCCGCTCCCAGGACGCTCTCTTCCCTGAGACAGAGGCCTGGCCCACGAAGACACGCAGGACCCGCAATCTCCAGGAATAACAGGGCCCCTCACTCCTGCATGTGGAAGGGGATCCCTCACTCCAGCATGTGGAGGGGGATCCCTCACTCCCGCGTGTGGAGGGGGACCCCTCACTCCCGAGTGTGGAGGGGGATCCCTCACTCCCACGTGTGGAGGGGGACCCCTCACTCCAGCATGTGAAACTCAAAGTAAGGAAACACACTGTCCAACGGGGTGAAGGGAGTTCATCAAAAGTTGATTTTCTTGGAAGGACAACTGGATGCTTTTGTGAGCGGAGCAGCTTTTAAGCCTCCCCGCGGCCCCCACCCCCCCCACACACCCATTTCTCCAGCTGCAGGGGCCTAGGCCCTGGAGCAGTCTGTGCCTGGACAGAGGACACGTTCCAGGGGAAGCTCCCAGCCCTGGAGGGCAGGCCTTGCCACTCCAACTCTGCGCCAAGCCTTCCTTCTGGCCGGGAAGCTCTGGGGGCTCGGGCCGCCTCTCTCAGAAGACAGATGTGCTGCCCGAGGTGGGTGAGCTGCGAGCCCAATCACAGCCATTGCCTGGGAACAAGCAGGGAGCCAGGCTTGTGGATCTACGCCCTCATCACAGTCTCTGGGACTTGCCCTCGAACCCTTGACCAAAACCGACAGCGATGAAAACACATCCAGTGACTGGACTGAAAAGTGCAGAGGAGTTAGATTGTCCTGGGTTCCCTTTATGAGCCGGAAACTCCCCAAACTCTCTAAGCCCCGGCTCCTCCATTGAAACACTCCATTGAAACAGGGCCTGCGAACAGCTCTCGATGGCGTGTGCTCACCCAGAGGACCAGACCCGAACGTGCTCGGCCCCACCTGACATTTGCTGAGCGTTCTTGTTGCAGATTCGCTAAGGTCTACAGATGCAGGACGGCTCCAAATGGGTTTTCCTAACGGAGAGGGAAGGGGCTTCCTGGGGCTGGAATCTCTCTCTCTCTCTCTCTCTCTCTCTCTCTCTCTCTCTCTCTCTCTCTCTCTCCTCCCGCTGCTCCTATCTCCCCTCCTCCCGTCTCCAAAAGCAAACGCTGGGCTGTGTCCCAGGAGGCCCTCCATGACTGGCACCTCCTGTTTTCCCTGGCGTCTGAGGGCAGCTCCACTCCCCTCTGCGGCCCGGCCGGCGCTCCGGGGTCTGAGCGGTAGTGCGTTGGAGGCCTCAGGTCTTCCTTCGACAGCGCGGATGCCGTCGCTGAGCCACGTGGTCCTGACTGCGTTAGCGCCACTGCGTTTCAGGTGTATCCGTGAGGAGGCTAACAATGTGGCTCCGAGGCACACGTGTCCTTGTTATCTGATTAACTTGGCCACTTGCTGAGTTCTGGAGTTCCCTAGTCAGAGCGAAAGACCTTTCCCTAGTTAACACGAATCTCCATTCCAACACGACTCCGTTTTACTCTCTTTTTAAAGTAAAAGAAAATGCCAGGGCCTGAACTTCCTTTGAAACAAGTGCTCTTAGACGTGCCGGTGCTGGTGGTAAAATACAAGCAACAGGGTTTCCTCGCTGACCTGTCTCGGCAAAGGAAGAGCCATTGCGAGTGGAAGAAAGCATCTGCCAGAGGGAGTGCAACGCAAAAACACCCCGAGCCGTTCCGAGAGCCCCCCTCCCCTCGTGTACCCCCTAGCCCCCCAACAGGGCAGAACAGACCACCAGGACTAAACCATCCTCCCACAACGAGACAGGAAAACATGGCCTTTTAGGGATGGGCAGATAAGGGGCTTTACCTGGTTCCAATGTGCCCGCCCCTGTTATTTTTAATAAAGTTTTGTTGGAACGTAGCCACGTCGTGTTTACATGTTGTCTGTGGTCGCTTTGGCACAATAACTGCGACAGATGAGCAGTTACAACTGAGATCGGGTGGCCCGCAAGTCCAAGGCAGAGATAATGGTATGGTCACACTAGCTCCATTCAAATGTGACCACTATTCTCAGCCTAAAAACACAGATACACCCTGAGCACACGCACACACACACTCACATGCACACACACACACTCACATACACTCACACACACTCACACACACACATGCACACACTCACACATTCACAGACGTGCACACACACGCACACACAGTCACACACACTCACACATGCACACACTCACAGATGCACACACGTGCACCACACACTCACACACACACTCACATACACACACCACACACATGCACACACACATGCACAGACACACACTCACATATGCACACACTCACACACGTGCACACACACACTCACACACACACACATGCACATGCGCGCGCACATGCACACTCACACATGCGCACACTCACAGATGCACACACTCACATATGTGCACACACACTCTCACACATACCCACACACTCACATACACACGCACACACACACACACACATGCACACACACACATGCTCAGACACTCACACACACACACTCGCACACACACTGGCACGGTGTGAACAGGGTTTAGAGCACCCATTTAATGACTGAAAGGCAAACTGCAACTATTTTCCTGAGTAGTTCTCCCGTGACAGCGCACACATGCATTGCACACTTGAGGCTCGGTCGCGCTCACGTCCTGTGCGTGTCTGTTGATTGACCCATTTCATCACATGAAACTGACACGAGCTTCTCCTTAATGGCTCGGGAGGATCAGGCGCGCTGGGAAATGGTAGTCCCTCCGAGTCCGGGAAGGAATGGCAGGGTCAGCGGAAGGCCCTGTGCCCCATCGAGCTGGAGAGCCGGCTGGATGGATCCAGGGCCATAAAGGAAACGACACCGCACCTTCCCATGGCCACTTAGGGCCGCTTCCCTAAAGCAGACAAGAGAGAAAGACGAGTGGAACTGGGGGTTCATGGCCGACTAAAGCTTCAGTGGGGTTGGACCTTGTCTGGGGACACGCACACACCCAGCGCTGGGGGAGGTGTAACAAGGTGGAGACAGAGGCAGCAAACAGGTTCGCTCTTCCTGGAAGGAGTGAGGAGACCTGGCACCAGCCCGCGGGCGCCTGCTGCAGGGCCTCTCCCAGCCTGGACCCGAGCCCAGGCCCGGCCTGGCTCAGCCCGTAAGGTGCTCCTGCTGGCAGCCACCTGGGCCGGAATCATTGGCTCCGCCAGCACCCAGCCTTCAGCCCCGTTCCCACCGCTGTCACTGCATGTGGTCTGGTCCTTCATGCAGGTGACAGAGGCCCAGCCCCAGCCTCCCCATGACCCTCGGGGTCCCCACGGAGGGCCGAGGCCAGTGCCTTCCCTTGGACGAGCCCAGTCAGTGGGTCTGGGCTCAGAGCAGAAGCTGGTGGGAAATGCACCCACTGTCTGACCGAGCCTCACCTGGGAGGCGGCGTCACTCAGCGCACCCATGTCGCCCCAGCGGCTCCGGTGCCCCGATTTCTCCTCTGGGTGCTCCCCCAGCCCCTCACCAGCTTGTGCTCCATCTATGTGTCCTGCCGCCTCTCCCTCTTCCCTCTCACTGACTAACACCTCCATGGGCACACCCTTCGTCCTGCCCACCGGGGGGACGTCCATCCCACGGTGAACAGATGCCCTCATGTCCCACTCTCAGGTCCCTTCACGTGGCGTCTCCCTAGGGACTGAGCTAGCTCTCGTACAGGACAAGGAAGAGTAGGCTCAGACCACGCCTCCCACGAGGCCGTGCTGCCCACACTGTTTGGTAATGGAAGGCAAGCTTTATTGGGGGACGGGGCACCTCTGGAGAACACTGTAAATAGATAAGGAAGGGTTCCCAGAAGCAGTGAGAATATTTAGGATTTTCATGACTCAGAAATGGCAGCCACATGTCGCACTTCAGGAAGCTCTGGAGAGGCACCTGCTTTTCCGTGACTAGAAAGGCCGCGGCCTGTCCCACCCTCGCTGTGCCATCACAGTGGGAAGCTCATCTTCAGGGGTTTCTTATTGACCCCTGGCCATGCACACATGGTGCCTTCCCTCTTCCCTCAGATTTTGTCATTTGAAACATGAGCCTCCCACCCAAAGGCCGGTGTCAGAGGATGCAATAGACGGGCCTCTGCTGCGTCCTCGCCCTGGAAAGATCGGGTCCAGGAAGCAGAGGTTGGAGGTGGCCTCTGCAGCTTCATGGGGCGTGTTCCCGGGCGCAGCCTGACCGGAGGGGAGAGCGTTGGCAGGGGAGCTGAGCCATGGGCGGATGCACAGGGGACTTGGCCAGGCCCAGGGATGCCAGACCCAGGAGCCCTGAAGGGGCGGAGTCTCAGGCGAGGCCTGTGCTGAGGGCAGGAGCTTCAGCAGCCAACATGCCCTGCAGCGGGCAGGAGGGCCTGGGTGCTGATCTTGGGGCAGATCTGGGCCACCTGCTTCGGCCTGCACACTTTACCTTCCAAAGTACAGAAGTGTCGGCTTCTGTTGTGTCTCAAAGTTCAGATTCTGCAAAATGAACACATGGGCATTTTCCTCATGTCAGAGTCATAATTATTCCCAAGTTCACAGCACGGCCTCACACCCACAGATCCCCAAGGTCACTGCACAGCCTCACACCCATGGCTTACAGAGCTGCTCATAACGGTAATTAATTAAAGTATTTGCTTGTATTTTGTCTTCTGTGTCTCTCATTCCTTGTTCTGAGATGGTTGCCAGACCCCTGAGCTCTGTGTCCTGTGGAAGTCTCATGATTTGAGGCCAGAAGCAAAGCCACCCACACCCTCTTCCCTGCCAGTTCTGAAAGCCAAGCATCGCTTATAATCCTCAAGGCCTTCACTGAAGATGAGGCCGCCTTTTTCTGAAGAGCTGTCTCTCTTTTGAAGGCACATGGACAAATTACCCATCATCCCTAGTGCGTGTTGCTTTTACTGATCGTAGCCTCATGGCTCATTCATTTACTCCTTCATCAAATACTCATTGATTGCCTACAATTAGCCAACAGGGACTCTATTCAGGGAGAGGGATGGGTGACTGTCTTTGAACCAGTGGGTCACCTTCCAAAATGCCTATGACCTGAACTCTATGAAACACTCCTTCAATGTGGCATCCGCACAACCAGGGATGGTTTCTGATGATGTGAAATCACAAACCGACATTCACCCAGACAGACTACTTAGTGAAACACATTTGTGAAATATTGAAATGGCCACCTTTGAATGTTGGGGTACCCGGGGGCTTTCTGTTTATTTTCTTTTCCCATACATTTTCTTCAGTAAAAATGATTGTCTGCCATGAAAAGAACTGAGGATTTTGGCAACACAGCATTGTGTGTGCTGATAGGTTGTGATCAGTGGCAACTCATTTTTCATGTCTTAATCACCGAGCGTGACAAAGATCTGAGGCGTCCGTCCCAGCCCCCTTTCTTTCTCAGACAGCAAACACACCAGCAAACACTGGCTGTGTGCTCATTGCTCAGTATTCCTACTCCACAGAGTTCCACAAAACTGAAAAAGAAATGCAGGGTGGAAGCAAAATGACAAAAACAACGGAAGGAACCGTCTGTGTCAGGTGTTGTGCACTTGATAGTGTTTGGAAATGTGGAAATAGGCAGAATGGCTCTGAGAGGGGATAAAGCTTCCTGAAAATCTTTACAGGAAGAAAAATAAAGAAAAATACAAATAGAAGATGCAAAAAAAAATCCTCTCCAAAGAGCCTCGAGCATTCTGTCACAAAGGAAACATTAACCAGATAACCAATGCGGCCAGGAATGAGCGTGGGGGTTGAGGCGAGTCTGCTAGCCTCTCATGCTCTCAATGTGCAGCCTGGGCTCTGCATTCGCCACTGGCAGCCCCTCCTCAGGGCTCATGTGACCACTGGAGCCCCGTCCCTGGCACCCCCCCCTACCCCCAGGTCAAGTGAGTCAAGCCTGGGAGCATTGTGGGAAATACGAAAAGAATATGAAAAAAAATTAATTTGTCCTGAATTCCACCACCATCACCGCCACCAAAACACTGTTAATAAGTGGCCGTGTTTCAGGTCAGGGACCTAGGATGGCAGCAAAGATATCAACAAATGCTAGTGAGCACCTGCTACAAGGGCACATGCTATTCTACAGGGGTGGGACCCCAGGCGAGGCTTACCATTATGACCCTCATTTAAAATGAGGAAACTGAGTCACAGAGGCTGAAGTAGCCGGTTCCGCTCACACAGCAGGTGAGCACTGGGTGGGATTAGAACCCAGGAGTCTTGTTTCAGAGCTCACATTTCTGTGACCTGATACGTCAGCTGATCTTGTACATTTAGAAGTCCTTCCTGGGCCAAGACGTGTTCTTTGAGGCAGTACTTGGAGTTACTACAAAAGGTGTGATCTCATGGCTACACAGCAATTTAATTCTACCAAACTCTTGTCATGTCATGTTTATTTTCCACATTTAGTTAACACAAGTAGAATTGAAATAACACGTGTATCCTTAAATCTTAATGCCCAGCCAGCTCATGGCCCTCTTTGACTCCAAACTTCAGGCCTCAGTTGATTTGTACCATAGTTGAAGGAATCAGGTTGAGAATCTCAGAAATTATAGGAAAAGATATGGATTCCCATTATCATCACTGTTCTTTTACATCATCCAGAAAATGTAGCCCAAGCAATAAAATAAGAAAAATCAGTGTGATATATGTGAGATAATTATGAGAAAACTAGAGGCCTGGTGCATGGATTTGTGTACCAGTGGGGGTCCCTCAGCCTGGCCTGCACCCTCTCACAATCTGGGACCCCTCAGGGGATGTCAGATTGCCAGTTTCGGCCTAATCTCTGCAAGCCAGGCCAAGGGACTCTGCCAGTGCCCAAATCCATGCACCAGGCCTCTAGTATGCATATAAGATCTTTGGTTAATCTCCTCCTGCCCTCTCCCCATTCCCTCTCAGATTCATCAGTCTGTTCCATGTTTCCATGCCTGTGCATTGAGCGTCTGCCCCTTGGTGGTCATTGCAAGTCATAGCTACCGGTCAAGCAGTCAAACGATCGGACATTTAGCCTATTAGCCTTTTATATATGTAGATAAAAACTTGAATTATTTTTGCTTGTTTTTCTATCTTGTAAGGCCAATAAAACCAATCAAAAGTATAAAAATAATGAGTATCCACTAATGTGTTGAGTCACCAAAAAGATAATCAAAGATCAATAGTTTCACTATTTATTTGCCAAACAAATAAAAATACAACTGATAAAACATTATCTTTATGCAGACCTGAACATGAAAACTGTCTAAAATTAATCTAGAAAGAAATGTATAGGGTCCATATAGAAGTAATTATAAATTCAGCATTTTTGCTAAATAATGTAATAAGTGGTGTTACATCCTTTATTGCTAGGAAGAATTCGCAATACTCCAAAGATGCCAATGTTACCCTGATAATTTATGCATTTAACAGATTATAATAAAAAGTAAACAAGGGTTTTTCTTTGAAATTAGACAAAGCATTTTAAACTTTATGTTGAAGAACGAATAGAAAAAATTTGGAAATTAAGACTCGCGGAAGTTTTGTTTGTAGGTTATAAAATTAAAGACGTCACAGAAGCTGTGTGGTAAGATCACCAATGATGAGATGGTGAGTCAGCCCTGAGGAGAACTGGGAGACTGTCTGGTGCTGTGTAACAAGGCTATTAGTAAGAATTTGAAATATTAAGAATTGTTCCGACCTCTCACCTTACATACATGAGTAAAGAAAAGCAAAACAATACCAATACCAACACAGGAGGAAAAAATAAGCATCTCAGTTTATCGTAATTCATGTTAGAAATGCAACTGAAAACAATCAGGTGCCCACACATACTCTGCAGTTCAAGGAAATCCTAAATATAAAAGCGAAGAAAAACAATTGTGATATCGTCAACCTCATTTTTAATTGTAGAGAAAAATACTTTCAGTATAAAATTTGCTAAAAAATGAAAGGTGTACTATATAACTGGCATAAAAATTGCCTTACAGGACAGAAAACACTCATCTCTTTATATGGAAAGTTAATTTACTAATCCTCACAGAATCAGAATAATGAGCCATTCACAAGAATAAGCAATGACAAGAGAAGAATCACAAATGGCTAATATATATAAGAAGGCTGTGTTGAGACTCAGCAATGATCAAAGGAATCAAAGTTTAAACAGCGTGAATGTCGTTTGGTAAGCTGCCACGCTGACAACGTGCATTTTAACATAGTTCCCAAGGTTGGTGGGAACGCAGCAAGAGCAGCATCTGAATGCACAGTGTTCCTGAGGGACGACCTAGCGCAGGGCCATCAGCAGTCTTAATATCTAGGGCTTCTTTGCTCATCTGTTTGGCCAGGTGAACACATTTCACGGCCCCGTTTTAAATTCCTTACTGGGGTTATTTCTCATAACCCTTGAAAGGTTAATGTGGTGGTACGTGGGCGGGCTACAGAGCATCTCAGATGGACATTTAAGAAAAATGGAATTTATTTAAGGAAAGGGGGGATGGGGTGTCCAAAGGGAAGGGCTGCACAGCACTGAGCCAAGGGGACACAGGGCGATGCTGGCAGCCCCAGGAGCCGGATTCCACCTCATATGCAGTCACTGTCGGCAGGGGGTCGGGCTGAGCTGGTGGGCTGGGGGTCAGATGGAGCACAGGTGTGAGATCAGGTGCCTCCAGGACAGGTTTCCTTCCTTATATGCTCTGACACCTGGTGGCCAGCAAGTCCTTCCTGGCCCGTGTTCTCCTGAGGCGGGAAGCTTGGACAAGTCTTCCTGGTCTTGTCTCCTGTGGCAGGAAGCTTACAAATGGCCATTAAGGATTATGTTAATAATCCTACCTCCGGTCCTAATGAGGTTGTGCCTCATTTTACCACCTTGCCAATGTGGGGTGAATGTCACAGCTTCATTGTTTGTAAGGAAGAGGGAAAGACTGGGAGTGAGCTAGAGAACCCAGTTCATACCAGCTCACGGCAGACTTGAGGATTTAGAACTTCCAAATGATGTCTGTTCAAGTAAAAAATAACCATTTCATCTTCTAAAGAAACCATATAAACCAAGAACCGAACGCACCAAATAAGAATCGTGGTGAGTACAGGGAACTTTTAGTTTACCTTTTTGGGGACGTCTAATGGCTGCAGGCGGCTCTTTTCTGACCTGGAGGCAATAGGGGACTTTCATGGCGGGGAATGTGAGGGAGTCACAGGGCCTGCCGGGCTTCAGTCCAGCAGAGAGGAACTGACCCCACAGAGCCTTTCCGAACCAACAGAGGAAAAGAAGAACCTTGTCTGTCCTCATAGGAGGAGACACATCGGTGCTGAAGCAATGAGAAGCCGTGACCAGCGTGAGGGCCCTCCCTGGGGAGCAGGAGGGAGCGGTGGGGCCTGGGAGCCAGGACCGCACGTCTCTCTCAACACGCAGCCCAACTCCCTGCAGCGACTGATGCCCCAGGTACATTCAAACAGTTTTTCACCAGGAACGAAAAGTTAATGAAAATCCAGAAATTTAAGGGGAATCCAGAAGTCTGAATTCTTAGGCAAAACATATACTCAGCATCACATTACTTTAAAAAACAAAAAACAAAACAGAGCAGCTCACAGCCAGCGAGAAGAGGACCAAACTCCTGCACCAGCGAGACTTCTGTACGTGACACCTAATCACACCACGCACCACGTTTTACGCTCCTATGTGCCTTTCCTCCTGCCCTTTCCTCACCTTCTTATACTAAGGGCTTATGTGACAGGCACCCTGCTTCTCGTTTCAGCAAGCATCTCAATCAAAGGATCTCACAGCTCGTCCACAAAGGATGGAAAGGAAGGCACGTGGAATGCCCAGCACTGTGCTAGGGCTTCCTGCCTTGGTCGTGCCATTCTCTTCCTTCTCCAACTTGTCACGGCAGCGAGGTAACTATCCCTCCCCTAGGATCCAGGAAGGAAGCACCAAACTATCCCCCCACAGCGGTTTGGGAACAAGCTCTGTGAGCACGCGAGATACGATGTTATTCAGAGAACACACTCCTTCCCGCGGACAGCAGCTCTCCGCTGCTCTACACACGGTGACGCCTCCTCACCCATGAAATACACTTGTGTGAATGTGCTCATTACAGAGACATTAAAATAAAGGAACTGTATGCTGGAATTTGAGTGATGTCACCCTGCATATTATAAGGAAATATTTCGTGTCAAAAAATTATTAGCAGAAAATAAAGCCCAATTGGAATGCAAAGCAGAAATAGGCACCAAGTATATAAACCGACCTGGAGTTTCTCTGGGTCCGTCCATTTTCAAGGGATGGGCTCCGACGTGGGGATCTCCCCAGTGTAGACGCCCAGGAATCTGTTTTCAGGATGGCTTGGTGTCTGGGGCCCAGGAGACAGGCCCAATCTGCCTGCAGGCCCTGAGCTGGCGGAGGCAGGAACCTGGGCTTCCTCCAGTTGAATCCTGCACACGGGTCACCTTTGCATTGCACGACAGGGAAATAGACGTCTGGGCACCGACGACTCTTATTTCACACTAGAGACCCAGTAACGAATTCGTGCATGGGTGGGGGCTGGCCAGCCCGCCCCCGATTGGGGCTGATCAGGCTGGGCAGGGGGAGGGGACTCGGGTGGTTGGCCAGCAGGCCCCACTCCTGATTGGGGGGGGAGGGCAATTGGGGATGGGGTCAGCCGAGGGAGGGGCCACAGGCAGTTGGCTGGCCGGCCCCGCACCCTGGTCAAACTCCCAGTAAAACTCCTGGTTGAGGGATAATTTGCATATTAGCCTTTTATTATATAGGACTAGTGGCCCGGTGCATGAAATTCATGCATGGGGGTGGGGGAGGGTGTCCCTCAGCCCGGCCTGCACCCTCTCCAATCTGGTACACCTCGGGAGATATCCAACTGCTGGTTTAGGCCTGATCCCTGTGGAACATCCCTCTTGCAATCTGGGACCACTGACTCCTAACAGCTCACTTGCCTGCCTGCCTGATTGCCCCTAACCACTCTGCCTGCTGGCCTTCTCGCCCCCAACTGCCCCCTCTGCTGGCCTGCTCACCCCCAACTGCCCCCCCCCCACACCAGCCTGATCACCCCCAACTGCACTCCCCTGCTGGCCTGCTCTCCCCCAGCTGCCCTCCCCTCCTGGCCTGATTGCCCCTAACCGCCTCTGCCTTGGTCCCGCCACTATGGCTTTGTCTGGAAGGACATCCAGAAGGTCTCTCGGAAGGTCTCCCAGTCTAATTAGCATATTACCCTTTTATTAATACAGATGTTCCATCTGATGTGGCTGAAATGGGAGCATCTGTGCTCCTCAGCAGCCCAGCCTGCAGAGCCCTGATTCCCAGGCACACCCCACACACC
>NW_005871566.1:574179-587394 GCF_000147115.1 Myotis lucifugus | reverse complement strand
AGAAGGGGCAGGTAGGCGGGGATGGCAGTTCCGGAACATGGGAGGGCCAGGCTGAGGATGGGGTGGGGTCCACAGGTGCCTCCTGTCCATACAGGAGGTCACTGGCCCAACTGGGACTAAAGCTGAGGCCACCCTGACACGCCCACCTACACACTGTCTCCCATCCCATTGCCTCCGTCAAGCAGGGTGTCTGTTACATAAGAGGTTAGTATCAAATCTCCCCAGGGAGCCCCCGATTAGGGCCTCAGCCTCAAAATATTACCCTTTCAGTCTGAAGTGGTTTTAATCACCCATTAAGAAAAGGTGTGTTGAATAATTAAAGTCTATAAATAGAACTGCACAAAATATGTCCAACTGATTATAAATTGCCCATTTAACTGCAAATTCACAAACACATTCACACACACTCACACACACATACACACACTCACATACATACACACACTCACCCACACTCACATACATAGACACACACTCACACACTGACACACTCACATACATGCACATGCACTCACACACTCACATACATACACACACTCACATGCATACACTCACCCACACTCACATACATGCACACATTCACACACACACTCACACTCACACACTCACACATACATACACACACACTCGCACACACATTCACTCACACACACACACACACACACACACACTTCTAGGGCACCTGCTCTCTGGACACCTCATAAGCTCACAGAGCCGCAGGTGTGCAGTTCTGCTGGGCTTGGCCTTCTGCTCAGTAGTGCAGAGCAAGCTCCTCCTCAGGTGGGAACACCAGAGGGCGGCCTCCCAGGGCCTCGGAGATGGGACAGATGCCCGAGGGCTGGGCAGGGACCAGCCAGTTGTTCTACGGAGCGTTTCCCCGCAGTGTGTGGCACTGCCCCTCCCTCCAGAATGAGAGCACCGTGCCCGTTCATTCCCTTGAGATGCTGGATCCGTAAACCCTGAGTCAAGCCCAGGCCAGCAGCTCTGGAGCCACCTGCGGAGTCAGCACCCCTTGTCTGTCCTTCAACAAGCAAGAGCCCCAGGAATCCATCTGCTCCCCTGTGCGCAGCCGCAGTGACTTCTTCAGAGGAGAACACTGCCGGTGTTTGTCTTGCTCTCTCGTCTCAGTTCTGTTAGATCCTTTGTCTCTTTGATGCTGAAAATATTGCACCATTTGGCTCTAAAATCGACATCAGAAGAGCATTAATTAAAGGCAGATGCATCACAATGGAGACAGAGGTAAAATTATGCTCAGAGGCACAATGTAATTAATTTTGTACAAGAGAGATGTGAAAGGGGGTGAATGACACTGGAGGAATCACTACCCCGTTTCATTGTAGAAATACAATGTAGATCAGGCAACATATGGAGAGATGTGTGGGTAATTAGACGTCAAGGTGGGGAACCCAAATGGGGTCACTTGCTAAGTTCTCAAGACAGCGAGGTGAGAGCGCATCTCAGTCCTCACACATGTTCACTGTGGACAGGACGCCTTGCCCGGTGTCTTCGGGGGGGCGGGGGAGTGGGGGGGCTGGGAAGAAGACGATTATGATGCACATTTGCTAAGATCTTGGGCAGTGGAGCTGGGACTGGAAGCATCCTGTATCCTGACGGTGTGGGAAACAGTGAGGAGCTGTGATAAAGCCACCTCCTCTCAGATAGGCCAGAGCTGCACAGGCTTCGAGGCTCCTCACCCCAGAAAAGCCAGCCTCTTGGGATGGTCACGAGGGCTGACGGGATTTACGATGTCCAGTGAGAGCTCATCTGGGTTCGCTGCACCGTGGGCCAGTCATGCCCAGTGTGAGAGTTACAGACACCGCATCAAGGGGAGTCTAGGAGGGAAGAAAAGGAATTTATACAAATGTTCTCCACATGGACTCCATCCTGTGGTTCTGTGGTGACGACACAGGGCACAGGTGACATGCGGGCACAGGTGACACAAGGACACAGGTGACATGTGGGCACAGGTGACACACAGGGCACAAGGGACACATGGGCACAGGTGACATGTGGGCACAGGTGACACACAGGGCATAGGGGACACACTGGGCACAGGTGACATGTGGGCACAGGTGACATGTGGGCACAGGTGACACGTAGGCACAGGTAACATGTGGGCACAGGTGACACACAGGGCACAGGTGGCACGTGGGCACAGGTGACACACAGGGCATAGGGGACACATGGGCACAGGTGACATGTGGGCACAGGTAACATGTGGGCACAGGTGACACACAGGGCACAGGTGGCACGTGAGCTTGGAGCGGCGTGGAAGGCCGGAGAGCAGAGGACACCGCCCTCGGGAGGCCAGCATGGCCTGCAGACAGGAAGCAGTTCAGGTGCAACTGGCATAGATGCGAGGAAGCATTTAGGGTCGAAGGGAGCCTGGAGAATGGGTACCTGACCCCCTCGGGTGTGTGGGCAGGAGGGGGGTAACAAACCAAGACCAGAAAGCCAGGAGAGCCAGGGGAGGGGAGAGGCGGGGAGAAGGGAGCAGGACGTTAGAGGCGCCTGGAAGATGGGAGGTTGGGGAGAGGGACGGTCAGAGAGGTGGCGGGTCCGCAATACCAGGCCGGGCTGGCCACACGAGGAGGCGGGGTTCCGAAGGTGATGGATAGCTGTTGAAATACCGGGGTGACCAGATTAGTGTGGAAATGAGGCCAGGAATCTCCTCTGTCTCCCTGGACCCAAGTAGCCAATCCCTCCAGGGCTGTGTCGGCCACACTCATCTCCCTGAGCCAATCAGAGCAGCCTCCTGCTCACAGGGGTTAGAGAGTGGGTGCTCTGCCCGGAGACCTGGCCATACATTGCAGGTTCCCAGCCTTTCCCTCTCTATCCGGTCGCCCTTGGCACCCCCATGAAGCCTGCACGAGAGCTGGGAGCACACCCCGCATCGCTCCAGCCCAGGGCCCACCCTGTGCTAGGCTCCGCTCCTGTCTGCCATCCGTGTCAGCGTCCAGACTAGACGATGCTCCCGCTGACCTTGCCCAGGACGGCTGCGCTGGCTGGGCATCTCCTGCTGACTGGCCTGATCAGCGGGCGACGCCAGGCCGGCCCCTTGGAGCGCCAGCAGCAGTTGAATTAATCTGAAATGTAAGCAGTTCTTCTTGGATGATCATCTCTTGTCAGAGCAGAAGGTTCATGATAAAATGACGGAGCAGCTCTGACATAGGATGCGTGGACGTGGCTCGGGGCTTTTCTTCACCACTGGCATCTCTCAGCCCTGGGGAAGCTGCGTCCCACCCTGCGAAGCTTCTGCGCCACCCACCCAGGGCAGGGGCTGAGCGGAGGCGGGAGGGGCCCTCCCCCTGGTCCCACATCAAAGGCCTCCTCTCCTGCCCTGGACCTGAAACCAGGCACAGAGATGTTGCTGAAGGTCTGCAAATGGCGCCCTTCAGCTTTTAACTTTCACATAAAACAGAATAAGAGATGATCCCATCCCGGGAGGAGTCCGGCTCCCGCGCCGGGGAGAGGCTGCCAGCGGGCCGTGCCTCACGAGCTCGCTTGTTTGATTTGGGTTGCAGTGTCTGAAAGCTGTCAGATGCGTATATATTGTGTTCGCTGTTTATACAGAGGCACACCTCCCACATCTGAATACACACCCACAAACACACACCACACACGCACATTGGCCCCGCCCAGCCCATTCTCTGCCAGCGGCACCTGTTCTAATGGAGGCGTTCCCAGTGAAATATCTCCCGGTTCTGATCTGGAAGGACCCTATGGGGTCATCTCATCCCTTGAATGTGACACTAAAGAATTATTTCCTCTTCTTTTTTGTTGTTAATCCTCACCCAAGGATATTTTCCCATTACATACTGGGCTGGGGGTTGTACCTGCAATCCAGGTATGTGCCCTTGACCAGGAATCGAACCCTCAACCCTTTGGTGTGTGGGCCAACGTTCTAACACTGAGCACACCGGCCAGGGCCCTAAAGGGTTCTTTAGGAGGGAACCGTTGGAACTGAGGCAGACCACGGGCGTTAAAGATGCCTATGGACCTGGCAGTTATGCGAGAGACCAAACCCCAGCAGGAGGCTCGCAATGAGGATGAGCACTTGAAGGTCCGCAGCTCCTCCATGACAGTCCAACCCAGGAGAGGAGTCCCACCAGGATCCCGGAGAACAAAAGGCAGACGGGGAGACAGGGGAACCGGCCTCCAAGGCCTGCGGGAGGAGAGAAGAGGCTGAGAGACTCGGTCAATTAGACTCCAGATGAAGTGAGACAGGCACTCGGGTGCAGGGAGGGACAGTGGGGAAGGGATGGCACTCGGGTGCAGGGAGGGACAGTGGGGAAGGGATGGCACTCAGGTGCAGGGCTCCCGCAGGCTGGGGCGCTGGCAGGGAAGTGTTCCCACCTCCTGCAGTGGCTGAGGGAGGGGCCATGTCCTGGGCAGAGGCCTAGCCAGCAAAAACGTTTGTCTTTGATGAACACAGGGCTGTGGGCTGGACTAAAGGGAAGCAGAGGAGGAAAGATCCAGCCTCACCCACACCTGGGCTGCTCCTGCCCCTTCCTGGGCTGAACCCAGGGGAAGCCAGCAGGCAGGGAGGCCGTGCAGGCCAGCACCTGGGGCGCGGAGCAAGGGGGGCGGGGCCCTCAGGTAGGGGCCACCGAGGAGAGGGCCAAGGCGAAGGTACAAGCAGGGTTATGAAGCAATGGGTGGAGGAACATATCTTAAGGCTAATTTCTATCTAAAGAAATTCTAGGTTTACTGAGCTCCTGGATCCAACTACAAAGCTTGGTGCGATTGGAACTGGGCGGGTGCCAGTCAGAAGCTGGAGAGGGGCAGGGAGGGGGAGGTGGGAAGAGAGGATGTGAAACTGGGGGAGCCGCTGGAGGCTGAGAGCCGGAGTTCTAGGGGCATGTGGACAAAGGGAAAGCGAAGGGAATGATTAAAAAGCGATGTCAACAACTGAGCAAAAGATACAGTGGAGGGGTATTAGCTTAGACCAGCCGTGGGCAAACTACGGCCCGAGGGCCGGATCCGGCCCGTTTGAAATGAATAAAACTAAAAAAAAAAAAGACCGTACCCTTTTATGTAATGATGTTTACTTTGAATTTATATTAGTTCACACAAACACTCCATCCATGCTTTTGTTCCGGCCCTCCGGTCCGGTTTAAGAACCCATTGTGGCCCTCGAGTCAAAAAGTTTGCCCACCCCTGGCTTAGACCTATGAAACGGGAAAGCTGTGCCTTTAATAATGCATTTTACTTACCCCAGTGCAGAGAGTGGCAGGCATCACACACTCGTCTGGTAGCCTTGCGGAGCACGCTGGGTGACGTAAGGCCAGTGAACAACGAACACTTGATGGAAAGAAATGAAACAGCGGGAGTCTCCCCAGCTGTGAGGAGATGCTACCGCCACTAGGTGCCTCCTTCCTGGGCAGGCAGAGGCACTGCGGGGAAATATCCCTGATCAACGTTCTCAAATTACAGAAACACAGCAGAGAACTAATATTTTTCAGAAAACACAATGTCATATTTATTCCACTTTCTGCAACTTTAATTAAATTCTCTGCTGCAGTAATTACAGCTGTGCATTGTTAAAGACGTATAAACACTGCAGAAACGAATTACTGCCGGAGACCATTATTAAAACCACAACGTTTTCCTACAGAATAGCACAAGCAAGAGAGGAAGTTACTAAACCTTGCGTGCAGGCGGCGGCTGTGTCCTGGGCTGAGCTCTACAGCGGAGCCGGAACCGGATCCTCTGGCCACCTTCACGTGCAGAATTTCAACAGCAGATCACGCCTCCACCAAGTAACCGCTGCAAATCTGTGCCCCTCTTTCTGACTGCATGGTGGATTTTGATAGGCTACTTCTTGGGATCCCTGCGGTGCGTGAAAATCTTCATCATGGGTTCTCATTGTGTCTCGCTAAGAAGTGATTACCTTCAGAGAGAAACCAAGATGGTGGCATAGGTAAACACCGGAAATTGCTGCCTCCCACAACAACTTCAAAAAAACAACGAAAAGACAAAACAGACATCATCCAGAACTACAGGAAGGCTGGCTGAGTGGAAATTCTACAACTAGAAGGAAAGAGAAAAGCACACTGAGACACAGAGGAGCTACGGAAGTAAAGTGCAGAGGTACGGAGGCTCGAGCGTGCACGGAAAGGGGCTGGCACCTAAGGATGCGGCTGTCTTTTTGAATCGGGAGGGAGTCACAAGCACCCGACTGCTCTGAACTCCGGTTCCGGGAAGTCTCTGGGGACCCAGGACTCATACGGGGAGAAACTGGACTGTCTGGCAGCAGGCAGAACTCAGAACTTGAGGGTGGCTTTCCCTCAGAGGTGCTTGCAGCAATTACCAGGACACTGAGACACTGGGCCCTTTAGGACAGGGCTGAGGAGCAGCCATAGCTGCTTGCTCTGCCCTGTTGATTCCCTGAGACCCCGCCCCACACAGGCTGCAGCAGAGGCTTTTGCATATGAATGCCCTGGCCCTTTGCAATCTGAAAATTACCTAACAAACTGCAGCTGGGCCAGACAGACCCAGAACTTCCAAGAGAAGGCCCAAGGCCCCACAGCAGCTTGCATTGCTTCACAGCTGGGCCTCATCTGGGCACCTCCAAACCCCAAACAAGGAAGAGGAACTTGCAGATCTCTCCGTAGCTCCTGCTGGGTAGCCTCAGGCAGAGGCTGAATTAGCACCTCCTTAGAGATCCAAGAACCTGTGTACCCAGTGGTCAGAGTGGGACCATCCAGATTACAACTCCTCAGATCCATAAGGGACACACTCAGGGGGCAGACTCAGTGAGCACCAAAGCCCCACTGAAGCAAGTCTTGCTCCAGAAGGGTGTCTCCAGCACAGAAGTTCTCCCACTGCAGACACAGCTGATTCTCACAGCCAATTGGCCTGGAGGTCAATTCCTCCCAGTGATACATACAACAATCAAGGCTTAACTACAACAAGACTGTGCACAAAGCCCACAAGAGGGTGCACCAAGTGTGTCCACCTCAGGTAATTGGGGAGGCTGAGCCACTGGGCCCTATAGGACACCTAGCACACAAAGCCACTCTACCAACACAGGGAAGCATAAAAAATGTGGAGACAAAGAAACAGGTCACAAATGACAGAAATGGAGGAAAGCAAATGACTGAATATAGAGTTCAAAACCACAGTTATAAGGTTTTTCAAGAATTTTCTGGAAACCGTCGATAAATTTAGTGAGACCCTGGAGGATATGAAAAAAGACCAACTAGAAAATAAGCATACACTGACTGAAATAAAGAATAATATACAGAGATCCAACAGCAGACTAGAGGATCCCAAGAATCAAGTCAAAGATTTGAAATACGAAGAAACAAAAAATACCCAACCAGAAAAGAAAAAAGAAAAAAGAATCCAAAAATATGAAGATAGTGTAAGGAGCCTCTGAGACAACTTCAAGCGTACCAACATCCGAATTATAGGGGTGCCAGAAGAAGAGAGAGGGCAAGATATTGAAAACCTATTTGAAGAAATAATGACAGAAAACTTCCCCTATCTGGTGAAAGAAATAGACTTATAAGTCCAGGAAGCACAGAGAACCCCAAACAAAAGGAATCCAAAGAGGACCACACCAAGACACATCATAATTAAAATGCCAAGAGAAAAAGACAAAGAGACAATCTTAAAAGCAGCAAGAGAAAAACGTTCAGTTACCTACAAGGGAGTACCCATATGACTGTCAGCTGATTTCTCAACAGAAACTTTGCAGGGCAGAAGGGAGTGGCAAGAAATATTCAAAGTGATGAATAGCAAGAACCTACAACCAAGATTACTTTATCCAGCAAAGCTATCATTCAGAATTGAAGGTCAGATAAAGAGCTTCACAGATAAGGAAAAGCTAAAGGAGTTCATCACCACCAAACCAGCATTATATGAAATGCTGAACGGTACCCTTTAAGAAGAGGAAGAAGAAAAAGGTAAAGATAAAAATTATGAACAGCAAATACATATCTATCAACAAGTGAATCTAAAAATCAAGTGAATAAAAAATCTGATGAACAGAGTAAACTGGTGAATATAATAGAACCAGGGGCATAGAAAGGGAGTGGACTGACAATTCTTGGGGGGAAAGGGGTGTGGGGGGTGCAGGAAGAGACTACAAAATCGTACACCTATGAATGAGGACAGTGGGAGGGGTAAGGGCAGAGGGTGGGGTGGGAACTGGGTGGAGGAGAGCTATGGGGGGGAAAAGAGGAACAACTGTAATAATCTGAACAATAAAGATTTAATAATAAATAAATAAATAAATAAATAAATAAATAAATAAGAAGTGGTTACCTTCAGAGAGGTCAGCATGTTCCACTGCTACCCAGAGATGCCTGGGGGAGACAGCGCATCATTGCCCTGGCCCGTGTGGAGTTGGAGCGTCGTCCGTGCACTGGAATGTTGTGGGTCTGATACCTGGTGGACGGGGCGTGTAAGGGAGGCAACCGATGGGTGTTTCTCTCTCTCCCCTCTCCCCCCCCCCTCTAAAATCAATGGAAACATCCTCGGGTGAGGATTTAAAAAGGAAAGAAAAGAAAATGCGTCCTGCACAGTGATCACACCACACCCCCATCCATGGGGCCATTTCCAGAGAACACACCTCCTGCCGGCCCTTCGTAGCCTGTTTCCTCTCTTCAGACCTGCTTATCCCACCAGGAAAAGGGGCGGCCGCTCTGCAGATGCGGACTTGCCCTGGGTCTGGCCAGGGAGAACGCGCTTCCTTCAGGGAAATCAACGCATCTTCCAGCAGCAGACACGGACCAGTGCCTTCACCCAGGACCACAGATGGAAGAGAAGTTGTTTTGCCCAATAAACGGTCTTCTGGTCCCAGTGAAACACTCCTAATCCAGAGTCCCTGCGCCAAGAGCGGAGGGCCTGACCGGGACTGACTCTCTAGGTGACTCGTTTGCACATTCAGGACTCTGGTGGCATCTCGATGAGGTTCCTGCTCATGTGAGAGTGCGTCCATAAAACAGTGGCCCCAAATGCTCAAATGTCTAGAAACATCTGTTAAACGTTCCAATTCTCAGGCCCGGAAAGCCCCACTGAGCAGGGGAGTTGAGGGCCGCACAGGTGCCTGGAAGCACCCGGGCCTGAGTACTGAGACTGCTGGTGCTACACAAGCCCATGAGCACATTTCGGGCTGGGAGGGTCATGAGTTATTTTAATAACATTTTTTGTATTTCTCAATGCAAACTTGGGCTTTTTAGGTAAATTCTTTGAGGAGTGGAAGCACACTTTTTTGGGAAAATATGCTAATCACTCCCTGTAAGGTGCGCGGCCCTTCAGACCAGGAGCTACTGGGACATGGGAGTTGCTGCCAGGACAGACCCAGCTCTTTGACCCGTGCACAGGTAGGGCACCCGCTTCAGATGGAGCAGCTCTCACAGGCTCCTCCCCCCGCGGCGTGCAGGAGCGGATCTGGAGAAAGTCCCTCACTCTTTTGGGGATGGCTTTTGCCCGGAGAGTGACTTCCAAATTACAAAGACTTCCCCCACCGTGGCTTGTTTCTGGATAACTGAAATAAATGGAAAAGTTAGAGAGTATCACGTTCTCTTATTTCAGTGGTCAGCAAACTGCGGCTCGCGAGCCACATGCGTCTCTTTGGCCCCTTGAGTGTGGCCATGAAGTTTCAATCACACTGTACGTGCGCACCCGCACGTGGTATTTTGTGGAAGAGCCACACTCAAGGGGTCGAAGTTTGCCAACCACTGTCTTAGTTTAACCATCAAAATTGTAGTTTACTTATTTGCTATTGCATTAGCTTTTTTTTTTAGCCTTTTAAATATTATGTCGTGACTAATGAAAATGCATAATAAGGTGTTCATACTATTGATCTATTTATCTTTCTAGTAAATGACTAGATAATTTGTGAGAAAAAATGTTAGGAATTGGAAGCCAGACATAGTAGGGTAGATGGGTAAGGAAAGGTGTAGTCAATTGTAAAATTTTACCAAGCAAAGTCTCAGCTATGTCCATAATTCTAGTCCCAGAAAAAATTTTTTTTGTATAATCCATATAAATAATTGAGTTTTAGAATCTCAGAAAATAGAAAACTTTAAATAATGCTATTCCCTTTTATTTAGAAATTGAAAAGCACCCTTGCCTTAGGCAATTTTATTTTAATATTGTAATAAGTTATTGTGTGTTTTAGGGATAATTTAATCTGTATCTATCCAATTACTTTACACAGGTTAATAAATTATTTAGTAAATACTGCCTAGCAAGCTAAAAATTTATGTGTATATATATATATACACATATATATACATATATATATGCATATGTATGTATACATCTGTATCTATCTATTCAACTCAAGTTTCAGTGAAAAGACTTGTGCTCAGTTAACATATTCGTGGAAAGGCAACTGATTTTTATAAACATTAAACTTTTTCTTGAGTTAAAAGTTAAAAGAGGGAGATGAGTAGTGAGGGAAGGAGACCTGACTTGGGGTGGTGAACACAATACAGTACACAGATGCTTTATTATAGAAGTGTACACCTGAAACCTATATTATTTTATTAACCAATGTCACCCCTATAAATTCAATAAATAAACAAGTAAAATAAAATAAGAGGCAAATAAAAGGAAAAATTAGTATTGAATCCAAAAGGTGTAGTGAGAACCTTGATTTAATAATTTGCAACCATGTTTTCTCAGTGACCATCATCACCCTTTGCTATAAGCCAAAACAACACCGCATTTGGAAAAGTCACGGCAAGATTAGGTGCCGGGCTAAAGAGGTACAAGAAAATGTTTCTGAATTTTGACGAGAAAAAAGGGAAGAAGGATGCCCCCTATGTTCACACGGAATAACAGGAACTGGCTTGAACTCTTCCCACACAGCCAGCGAACAAGAGCTGGGACATGAGACAATATTGATGGGACATGGAAGCCAGGGCCTGCAGGATAGCGCCTCCTAGGAGCGGGAGGCAAAGGAAGTCGTGGCTGCAGGTCCTATCTTACACTGGGGAGGTTTCCAGCCCACAGCAGAGGAGGGGGCCCCCAAACAGAGCCAGAGCTTTCACTAAATTGAGGCGAGCACGGGGTTCTGTGTGCTCTCCTGGGCATACTTTCCTGCTCCGTTTGCCTGATAATTCCTGGGGGGCAGAGTTCTGGGAAATGAAGGGATGGCGGGAGGTGGGAAGGGTGAGCACACACTCCAGGGGTTTTCAGAGGGCTCGCCTCAAGACGTGGCTACCACGGAGAGCATCCAGGTGAGGAAACCACCCATGCCATGGAGGGAACTCCCAGAAAGCCACCAGTGGGAGCCCATTCGTGCCACATACTTTCTGTTCCCATCTCAAGGAGAGGAGAGGCCTCCTCAAACATGAGAGTTAGCTGTGTGTCTAGAAGATGTTGCTTGTGCAATGGCAGAATTTACCCCTAGACTCTGGCTGATCGCCCCAACAGCACAAGCCTCAAAAGGATCAAATTGATTCCCAGTAACTTAACTGTGTGCCAGGGCAAAGCCCAGTAATATTTAAAGAAATATAAAAGTAGTCCCCCTCCAAAAACAAGTAAAATTCACAGTCTGGTATCCAATCAAGAATTATCAGGTATAAAGAAGCAGGAAAGTATGCCCCATCAATAAAAAGAAAAGAAAGACATAAGAGAGAGGAATGAATTAGGAAAAGGTTTCCAAAGGACAGCGATGATGGGATTAGTGAATAATGATATTAAAGAGCAGTTTGTAAACATAACTCCTACATTCAATACAGCTGAGGAAGTTTGAGCATGATGAGGAGAGAAATAAAAATTACTTTTAAAAAATTCAGACTTTTAAAATTAAAACAACCAAAATAATTGGGAATGACAATAGATTGGCAGTACAGAAAAAGAAACATCAGTGAACTTGTCATGGTAACAGATACAACAGATACTATCCAAAATTAAATACAAAGCATTAAAAAAAGAGTAAAAAGCTAAAACAAGAAATGAACCACTGGGGAGCAATGAAAGTAGGAAGCAGTCTAACAGGAGTCTAACTAGAGTCCAGAAAAGAAGAAATGGAAATTTATATATGTACAGGGTGGGGCAAAAGTAGCTTTACAGCTGTTCTATATTAATAAAAGGGTAATATTCTAATTAGACCAGGTCGACCGGACATCTTCCCGACGTCCAACTTCCTTCTGGACAGTTAGGGGGAGACCAGGCCAGCAGGGGCCGCAGTTGGGGATGACCAGGCCAGCAGGGGGGGTAGTAGGGGACTACCAGGCCAGCAGGGAGGGGGGGCAGTTAAGGGTGATCAGGCAGGCAGGCAGGTGAGCAGTTAGGAGCTAGCAATCCCAGATTGTGAGAGGGATGTCTAACTGCCGGTTTAAGCCCAATCCCTGGGATCAGGCCTAAATCAGCAGCCACACATCCCCCAAGGGGTCCTGGATTGGAGAGGGTGCAGGCTGGGCTGAAAGGGACCCCCACCCCCACCCAGTGCACAAATTTTGTGCACCGGGCCTCTAGTAATACAATAATTAATAATAATACAAAAATAAGTTCTGTTTCATGTACTCACAACTGTAAACCAACTTTGCTCCACCCTGTATATATAATCTATAATCTATAATAATCAAAGCATAGTATGCTAATTAGACCAGACGACCTTCAGGACAAAGCAAGGGCTGTGAGGGCAGCCCAGGTCCTGGGTGCCAGAGGGAAGCCAGTGCCAGCAGCCAGGGGAAGGAAGGCCTACTCTTGCATGAATTTCGGGCCTCTAGTTGTAATATAAACATTTCATCTACACTAATAAAAGAGAAACATGGTAATTAGCGTACGACCACTACCCTTTTCATTGGCTAATCAGTGAGTATATGCAAATTAACTGTCAGCCAAGATGGCGGCCGGCAGCCAGGCAGCTGGAAGCGAACATGAGGCTTGCTTGCTCCAGGGACTGCAGACTCCAACTTCCCCGCCTCACTTGCCGGCCTCTGAGTTGCAACTCTAAGCAACTATGTACTATGTTGCAAATAAGAAGCTAAACAAAACCCCAGAAACCGGCTGTCAGTCAGCCCCGGACCGAAACTTTGTATCGATGTTTTCAGCAGAGAGGCCTCAGAGCTAAAGCTGGCCCAGAATAAAAAAAAAAGAAAACAAGGAGCGGTTGGGAGCTTTTAGTCATCTGCCAGCCGGAAAACAGCCCTCAGCCCCTCACCCAGACTGGCCAGGCACCCCAGTTGGGACCCCCACCCTGATCCAGGACACCCTTCAAAGGCAAACCAGCCGGCCCCCACCCGT
>NW_005871566.1:569084-573700 GCF_000147115.1 Myotis lucifugus | reverse complement strand
CTGCTCACCTCCTTGTGACCTTGTGTGCTGGGAGCCAAAGCAGAAGAGAGGAGTTTGCTCCTGCTTCACAGCATGAGCCAGCAGGACTGACGGGACACACCCTACGACCCTGTGGAGGGTGGGGAGGGCGCCAGGAACCCTTTACAGGCCCACTTCTAACACCAGTTCCCACCCACTCGCTCAACCCTACTGGCAGTCTCTCATTTCTGTATTCATAGATGCTTATAGTACCAACGGGTTAAATCCTCCCCATCGCAGCGCGCGCACACACACACACACACACACTCACACACAGACACTCACTCACACACATGCACACACTCACACACACACTCACACACATGCTCACACACACTCATTCACACATATGCACACACACATACTTACACACACACTCACTCATACATACATTCATACACACATGCACACTCATGCACATCTACATGCATATACACTTACACACATGTACACATATGCAACACGCACACAGAGTGGAATATAGCTTCCCTGCCTGGCCTGAACCTGCTCCCTCCAGGGCCAGGCAGTGTTGAGCTGCCCGGTGCCTATGCCCTCAGCTCTCAGTTCCTGGCAAAGGCCAGGAATCCTGCTTCAAAGGCAGCCAGAAGGTGGATGTTGTTAACATAGTTTGCAGCGTATTTCAAATCGCAGAGATGGTCAGGTCACCTGTCACGATGCCGCCAGCTTCCACTAAACATCAAAGGCGGACTGCGCTCCTTTGATGTGGCCACACGTGTACTTCCTGAGAATGCCGGCGGGTTAACTGTTATAAACAGACCCAAAAGGCATAACTGTGATGTACCAATTTCCCACCGTGGGGTCAACCTGCATTTCCACTTAAACATGAACTTCTTAGCAGCTTCAGCGCAGGTGCACGCCCTGTATAAGTCGGGCAACCTGTTTGGAAGGCGTGCAGCGATATTGCTGGATGTATTGAAGCTGGTCCTGGGCAGGCCTGGGTTCTGTGTGGGTGACAGTGCAGTCGCTCACAGCAGACACAGTACCACTGAGAGCAAGAAAGAGACACGCAGAGAAGCATCAGGTTGAAAGTGTCCAGAGCTGCCACTGCAGCCAGTTGCGCCAGGGCCCCGGGGTCCCGTTGAGTGAGCCCACCTGTCTGGGAGCTTTGTCGGCACATCCAGTTGCCTGGTGTGTGGATGGGAGTGGGGGCGGGGCCTCGAGACAGACACCAGCACACCTTCCTGCCATCCACTGAGGAGACAAGATGGAAAAGTGGGCTGCCGGGGGATGAGGGGCCAAGAGCCTTTGGAAAAGTGGAAGATTGAGAGGTGAGCCCAGTTGTCTGTAGTTTTGACCTTGAACTGTGCAGGGAATGAGCTGAGAAGCCAGGAGAGCAGACAAGATAGGGCAGGGTTTTTAGCCACCTCTGGGTTGAAAAGAAAAATATGATGTGAGTGTAGATCCTGCCAGGAGGGTGGGGTTCAGTACATGCCCAGGCTGTCATGGGGCCCTATGGGGGCAGGGCGCCTGGAGCACAGGTGACCTCCTAGACCCTGCAGAGGCTGCCCCACCCAGACCTAATCACTGGAGTCACCACAAAGGTGACAGCCCTGCCGAGAGGAGAGCACGGCCTTGTCGCCGAAGGGCACAGGTATTCCAGCAGCTGCACGGGAGAAACAATATACCTAGAACCCAGTGCACCATGTGCATCACCCAAACTGGCTGACTGCCATCCAATGTGAGACAAACACCCGTAAGCGTTTTAGCAGAAAGCATGGGAGATCCCATTGCTCTGGGGAAGGCAGATGCTTAAAGCAGGACACAAGCAGCACTAACCATACGGGAAAGGGCCAGGAATCGGCTACCGCCAAGCGGACAACAGGCATCTGAAGGGAGTGGAAAGGCCGCAGTGTGGATGAAGACCTTGCAACACATGCAGCCGACAAAGGCCTTTGGCCCAGGACACAACCAACAGCTCTTGCAAAGCAGCAAGGGGAAGACGATGTCCAGCAGGAAAGAAAACAAAAGACTAGAACAGTTTCGGTTTGTTTTCACCAGGGGAATCCAATGGCCATTACATTCATGAACAGGTAACAGCAGCATTAATCATATGGAAATGCAAATTCAATCCCAAACGTGATGCCATTCCGTACTTCCCCAGAATGACTCAGATTAAAAGGACAGAAAATACCAAACATCGGTGAGGGCGTGGAGCTGACGTGAACTCTCACGTGTCGCTGGTGGGAGATTAGATGTCACAAAAAACTGTGAAAATCACATTGGAAGTGTCTACATGCAGATAATCTATGACCAGACAGCTCACCTCTTAGGGGTGTGCTGAACAGAAACACACATTTCTATGCACCGAAAGGAAGTCAGGAGTGATTCCAGCAGCGGTAGTGGCAACAGACAAAATATGGCAGCAACCCAAATGCCCTTCAACAGTGCGTGAGTAAACTGTGCTACTGTTTATAGTGCAGGGCAGCGATTTTCACCTGGTGAGCTGCAAGCATGTTGAACACATGCAATACCTGACTACTTAGCCAGGGGAACCGACTTCTTTTCCCTTAGATTGTTAAATTAAAAAATGACAATAGCCAACACAACAATGGCCGTCCAGTGTGAATGCCCTGTCTTGAACCATAAGTGTATAGGTCATATAATAGAGTTGCATCTTATTGGTTATGTTGAATAATAAGGCTATATCTGATTGGTTAATTCTTGGTTGCAGAAATCCTTATATACAAGTATATGTACCTGATTTTTTAAAAAGTCACTTTGGAGCAAAAAGGGTAGTTACTGACTATTATTATTCTTCTGTAAGTCCATAAAATTATACCTATCTTTTGTCATATAGGCAACAAATATCATACTTTTTGTTGAGCTGCAGAATTTTAGTAATTAGTTTATATGTGCCATAAGATGAAAACGGTTGAAAATCGCTGGTTTGAGGTGTTATGCAGCAATGAGAATGTGTAATGCATTGTGCACATGTGGTCACATGTCACAAACATGCCACACAGAAGACACCTACTTGGTGCTGCCACTGCACACATTTCTCAAACAGGGAACACTAGTGGTGGTGGCAGAGGTGGACGGTGGGGGCCTGGGGGCCCGAGATCACGTCTCTGCAGCCGGGGCCCCTCTCCACCTGGGCGGCAGTCCCATGCGGTGCTCTCTATGAAATGCAGCGATCCGCACACTCGGACTTACACATTTTCTGTTCGGTTGTTAGATTTCAATACGGACCTTACTTTAAAAACACACATATCCCGACGCCCAGAATCCCCTCTCAGACTTTATCCGTAGATACACACTGACATGAAATGAAGGCACACATAGAAGCTGTTGTTCGGGTGTATTTTACAGCATTGTTTACTGTAGCCAACATTCCAAACAACTTCAGGCGGCTCTGTTTAAATAAGTGAAGTGGCATCTATACAATGTGATAAAGCTGTGAAAAGCGAAGTGGCTGAATGTAGGCGAGCATACACACCTCCAAGCACGGATCCACTGTAAAGAGCATGTTGCAGAACAGCACAGTGTCTCCCTCCCCTGTGGTAGCTGAATACAAGAGAGAGCTCTCCACCTGCTTGAGGAAGTACTCCGAGCTGTTCCCGAGGGTCATTCTGGTTGAGCCGAGGTGTTCTGGTCTGAACCAACACATGAATCGCTTTAGACCTTTTGTTCTCTTGGGCTTTTATTAAAAACCACAGTCATGCATGGTTTTCCAGGTCCACCCCCAACACACACACACAAATAGTTAAAAAACTAAATACACACACACACTCATGACCTTATTGCATAAAAAGCACATCAGGGACATAAGCTTCTGTGTGTATTTTTGTGGTAATACTAGAGGCCTGGTCCATGAAATTCATGCACTTGGGGAGAGGTCCCTCAGCCTGGATTGTGAGAGTGCACAGGCCAGGTCGAGGGACCCCACAGTGCCCGATCTGGGCCTGGGAGGGACGCAGGAGTTTGGCCAGCTGGGGAGGGACTGTGAGAGCGCTCCAGGGCATGTCCAGCCCATCTCATTCAGTCCTGATCGGCCAGACCCCAGCAGCAAGCTAACCTACAGGTCGGAGCGTCTGCCCCCGGTGGTCAGTGCATGTCATAGCAAGCAGTTGAGTGGCCTTAGCATATCATTAGCATATTACACTTTGATTGGTTAAATGGCCAACCGGACGACTGGACACTTAGCATATTTGGCTTTTATTATATAGGATTGTGTGTTGTCTTTGGCACTGATGAATTCACACCACTTCGTATGTTGTAAATGAATCTGTGGCAGTGAATACAGTGATGTGCTGTTTACTCTTAGCAGCTGCACAAGTAGGGAGGCCCCAGGGAGCAGGGCCCATGACCACATGCAGGAGAGGGGCAGTGACGGAGCTCAGAAGTAACAGTCACTGACAGATGAGCTCTCCAGGCAGAGCTTTAAAGTGCAACAGGGATCCATCCTGTCCTGCTCCCCAGTTTGCATTCATAGGAGAGGGGTGTATGCATGTACGTGCCTGTTGGTGTAAATGCACCTGTGACAGTGTGCGCACCTGTGAGAACGCACACCTATGAGAGCATGAGCACTTGAGAGAGTGTGTGCCCACCTGACTGTGTGCCCACCTGTGAGAGTGTGT
>NW_005871566.1:537837-565569 GCF_000147115.1 Myotis lucifugus | reverse complement strand
AGAGAAAGAGGAATAGGAATGTGCACGCCTATGAAAGAGAGGAAACCTATGAGAAGTGTGTGTGCCTGTGAGAGTGTGTCCCTTTAGAGATTTTACCCTGTGAGAGTGTGTGCCTGTGAGAGTGTGTGCCTTGTGAGAGTGTGTATCCCTATGAGAGTGTGTGCCTGTGAAAGTGTGCGCCTGAGAGAGCATGAGCCCCATGAGAGTATGTGCCTGTGAGTGCTCACATGCTTGTGAGGGTGCATGGAGGAGTTTTGCCTTAAGCCAGTTTAGTAATTAGGTCGAAAACTTGAAGTGAATATAATACATCAGGGGCAGCAAGAGTAGGCTTACAGTTGCAAAACAAATAAATAATACAACAATTAATAAATAATACAAGAATACGCTCTATGTCTCGAGTACCCACATCTGTAAGCCTGCTTTCACCCACCCCTGGAAGTGGCTGATAACGCTTTCCATCAGTTTTCACACAATGACACTGGGCTGTCAGGGCAGCGGCATAAACCACGCAGAACATGAGCTAGGCCTTCCTACGGGGCTTGAAGGGATCCGTGGGGAAAAGGTCGGCTCCAGGAATCAGAGGAAGGGGCCCACAGTCAGAAGCGCGAACGCTGCTTCCGGTCCCCATGGGGTGAGGTGAAGGCCACGCGGGAGCAGCTGTGCTCTGAGATGGGTGTTAGGCAGGCAGCAGAGGTGAGAGCGCAGGCGTGCAATGTGGGAGGCAGTGTGGCCTCAGGAAAGGTGTGCGGAATCCGAGTCTGTGGGAACCAGGTGGGATGTCGGGGGACCAGGTCAGCCTGTGAAGGTCACGGGGACTCTTCTTTTGTGGAATGTCAGCTGTTTTTAACAAAGGAGCCTGCTCATGACTCACCTCCCTGGTTTTTAGGTTAGAGAAATGGTTGCTGTGACGATCACACAGCAGCATTTAAACATGGTGTTGGTACTAAGGGCCCTGGGTTGGATTGTCAGGGATGACCCACTGTCACTATCTGGCATGACATTCATGCATTCATTCATTCACTCACTCACTCCACACACTCTTTCATGCCAGGCAATCCGGTGGTGCTTTGGAGACATAAAATTGACAACATTGGGAGAAAAGAAAGACACAGGAAGTAAAAACAATAGCTGGGCTTTCGGAGTGTCAGGTCCCATGCCCTGTGCCAAGAGCTTTACAGGGGGCAGCGTTTCATCTTGATGCCACACCACCAGGAGGCGGTGCTGCGTTGGGATCCCCACAGTGTGGTGAGGACGTGGAGATGGAGAGGCCAAGGCCACATGTCTAAGAGGTGAAGCTAGAAAGTGAAACCAGGCTGGTGGGCTTCAGAGTCTGTTGAACCCGCACTTCACAGAGGGAGAAGGGCTTCCTGAGGCAGGGAAAGAGAATGTGTATGTGCAAGAAAGAAGAAAACCTTAAAACCAAGGGGGCGACCAGGTGAGCCGTCATACTACTCTGGGTTGGGCAGGTGTGTGCACAAGGGGGAGTTACCCAGGCTCTCCAGGGTGCAGCATGGCCTGGAGGACTTAAGAAAATGCACTCGGCCCAGCTTTCTGATCAAGCCGTCTATTGAAGGCAGGGGATGCTGACTGTACCAGTCCAGGGAACCCCTTTTGAGAACTCTTTTGAGGCACTGAAGTCCCAGCCTGACAAAGAAAGCCTGTGGGATTGACACCCCCACTGCACTAGGACCCCACAGGCCACGCCCTTTGTGGAAGGGTGACTCAGAAAAGCATTGTCACCCACAACACCATAGCAGCCCTCCTGCCTCTCACTTTAGAAAGGAAAATAACAGGTCTCACCGAGAACTGATCACCAGTGTCAGAATCTCACATTGGAGTTCAAAATTCAACCCTCACATGATCCCCAAACCGCCAAGCCAAGGATTTAGCATAAGAATTGGTCTAAAGCTCACAAAGTCCTAGGACATCTGGCAGGAACAGACACAATATCAAAGTGTATAAGGTTCCACAGCAACACCTCTCAGGGATTCACAACTGAAGTTGGGAATCACTTTAAGTGAGCATCCGCAGATGGGACAAATGGCAAGATTAGAACCCCAAGCACTGTGAGGAATAGAAAACTTTTATTGTAAATGGAGTATGTTGAAAGTGACCTGAACACAAAAGAAAGAAGCAAAGCCATGTGAACAGACTAGAATCTGGAGAAATTTCAGTGGGCAGCCTTGGGAGAGAGCCACATAAGACTGCCCTCACAGAGCCTGAGAACTCCATTAATGAATGTATGAAAGGGCAGGTCAATAGCTGAGAGATAAATAGCTGAAAGAATCAATAGACTGGTGATTGATATAAAGAAATCACCCAGAAAGCAGCACAGAGAGAAAGGGAGAGAGAAAATAGGTTAAGTTCAGCCACATGGAAAATAGAACAACGTGGTCCAACATACATGTAATAGGAACCCCAAAGGGAGACCGGAGACAAAGGATGGCAAGTGACACTGTAAAAGCAATACATTATTTTCTACTATGGATGAAAGTAAAAGTAAGTATCAAACAGGATACATTTTGAAAAAGAAAGCCATGCCTATTTATGCAAAAAGCTACTGGAGAAAAAAGACAGATTTCCTATGAAGGAGGGACAATTCAACAGGGAAAGGGATTCCCAGCAGTAGCAAGGGAAGCCAGCGTGCCGAGGAGGTGCCGCCAATGCCAGTCTCCGCCTGGGTGAAAGGAGAAAGTCTCCCTGGGAAGCTGCATCAGAGCCCGTGTCCCCCAGGTTGAGAGCAGAGGCAACTCTCAGGCAGAGGCCAGAGAGGAATAGCTGAAGAATAAAGAACAGCCCAGAGTGAGGTCTGAGGGTGAAGCCTGATCAAGACCTGGAATATCAGGACGGGGTGCCACCTTCCCTTCATCTGAAAACACTTCTGAGGACCCCCACATCCTTGACTGAGTTTTCCTTTGGCGAGGTCCCATGACTCTACAGTCATTATGCATTTTCAGCTCTGATCATTTTGGTTAACCGATGAGGCAGTGGAGGCTCAAGAGAGATTCAGTGCCTCTTCCAATACTGTCGGACTTTAACTTGGGCCTTCTGACTCCAGGGCACACTGCAACAATGACGGTGTGACGTCAACAAGAGTGCCTGCCCACGCAGGTCCCAAAGGAAATGAACAAAATCAATAGGTTCTGCAGAGATGGCCTTGGCCCACAGTCCTGGGCTCCGACCACGAGGACGTCATCCCTCCCAGGTGTTACGACCTAAGCACACAACTCCACCGACAAGGGCAGCAACAAATACCAGGACACACAGGAGAGATTGGTCCCTGAAGTAAAAAAAGACCCAGTCTCTGCGCCATCCTTCAGTAAATCTGATAAACAGGGAACAACCGGAAGACACAAACTGGATGCTATAAGGTGTTAGCAAGATGAAGGTTAATTTGAGGCTAAATAAGGGGCATTTGTAATGGTGACGAGGAGCAAAAGAAGACATTTTCCACATTTCAAGCACAGTCTCATCAGGGGACACAGGTCACATTCCCCACGGAAGACCTAAAGTCCTTGTTGCAGTCACCGTGGTGTCAATTTGCTCAAACTCAGTGAGGATTCGGGGCAGAAAGACTGTGAATGCAACTTCACCCCAAAGTAGCATTTCAGCCTTTAGAACAGAACATCAGCTAAGAATCTTCATCTTGTGAATTATAGCAAGTTGGCTTCAATCCAGCCAAAGCAGAAACTGCTCCTGTGACTCAAAACAAACTACATGGTTGGAAAGCTGGGGTTTGTGGGTTTAAACAATTCTATCTTTACCGATTGAGAACACACATCTCTTTTGGTTGGAAACTGCCTCGCAGTTGTTAAGGAACAGGTAGGAAATGAATGTGATCACTGTGTCATCATGGTGATCTTTCATATTGGGCAAGTCCCTGTTTAGGAGGGAAACAGCTGAGGGGCTTTCGTCTGTGTCACCCATTCAATCACCCAGGTCTCCTTGCTATGCTTGTGAAGCAGCACTGACCGGGGTCTGCGATCTCCACTCCTTTCCCCTCCCCCACCCCCCCACACTCACACACATCACATCACTGTCTATCCTATGCCACTGCCCAATGGGAATTTGAACAGAATTTCCATAGTTTCCACATCAAAGGGCCACAGGATGGAAGGGGTTCCCCCTGCACAGTGGCCAGCTCCCAGAACCGATGCAATTTGCTGTGTGGCCTTATCTGGTAGAAGCCACCAGGTCTCTGCAGGTAAGAGACGGATCATGTCACGCTGTGTTCTAAGGAGAATGGGTTTGGAGTCAGGCACCATCTAAAGAAAGTTACCTGGCCTTGTTTTGTTCACCCACTAAACCTGGTGTTGGCAAAATATTTCTGTAAAAGCAAGGCAGTAAGAAGCGAGGGCTCTGGGGCGGTAAGGTCTCTGTCGAGCTGTTCAGCCCTGCAGGAAGCAGCCTAGGCAGTGCACAGAGGCACGGCTGGGCTGCCTTCCCCTAGAACCTTTATTGACGGCGCTGCAATTCCAATTTCCTGTCATTCTCACAGGTCACCAGTACAAGTCTTCCTTCGATTTTTTCAAGCATTAAAAATGTACAATCCCTATTACCTTGTAGGTCCTAAGGACACTCCAGGAGTCTGTTTGGCCTGTGGGCCCCAGTTTTCTCCATCACTGCTCTGCTCATAAGTAGTGGTGCCCAGTAGGTGCTCAGGAAACCAGTTAGGTGGACGGTGAATGAGGCTGGAGAGAGAACACTCAGTGTGAGCTCAGTGCATGAGGCACAGGGAGCCCACAGAAATGCTGCATGTGTGATCATTACCCCCAAATCCATCGCCCGGGCTCCATGCTCACAGCGTTCCTTTCTGCTCCCTTTGCAAAACAACAACTCAACCTATAAACACATTTTAGGCCCCCAGATTTCACTAGCCATGTTTGAAAATGCCGTGCCTCTCCCTGTCACCAGCGGGTGGATACTTACTGACAGCCTACTGTGCTCTCACTTCCCCCGCCCTGGCAGCAGCAGGGGCTTACCAGTCAGCTGCCCTGGGAGCACAGAGAGGAGCAAAAGCCCCCTAACTTCCTGGCCCACACTCGACGTGTACGTAAGCCATTCCATTCATCAAACGGTGCTAGGAAGCGCACACGTGCAGCCTGGGCCGTGTCCCGGGTGCACTCACCCCTCCCGACTCCCGTTCCTGTGACTTCAAGCTCCAGATGGTTGGATGTGGAGCTACATCAAGAATGGGGTGAGGAAGAGAGGTGTTGGACGGGGCCTCTGCGCGGTTGCTGGGGTGTTATCCTGCATCTAGAAGGGTTCGGGAATCTGGAGAAGGGCTGCAAGTAAATTAATAAAGAGACTAGACATGAAATATAAATTTGGAATACATGGGGGAACCAGGGAGCTTAGCTTTAGTAACTAAGTTCTCCCCGAATCTCCGGACCCAGGGCTTTTTATTCAGTCATTTTTGCCCTAAAGCAAAGCAAGCACACATATCAAAGGTAAAGTTTGGTAAGCAGTAAGATTATCAGGTTGGGGGAAGTGCCCTCAGCTGTCTGGCAGCAGGCAGTAATATATGCAGACTTTCAGGTCTGGGGAATGCTTTCAGCTGTTCCAGCAGCAGGTAATATGATGCAGCCCTGCTGCATATAGAAGCCCATCAGCCTTTGAGGACTTCTTGCATTTATTATGACAAGCTGGATTAGCCTCCAGCATGCGGTGACACCGCCCAGCCCTGAAAGCGCGCTCTCTGCTGTTTGGGGTGTGAACTTCCATGGAGCCTGGTGGAGCTGTGTCCCGGGAGCAGGCCCCTCACAGGGACCGAGGCTCAGCAGGCAGCGGGATCCATGCCTGCCTGCCCATGGGATGCTTCGATGGGAGCCAGCCTGTTTCTCAGAGAGGACAGGGGTCGATGTCAGACTCGCTAGAGAACAATTTGGGAGACGTCCACACAAATGGCAAAGCGCTCGATGGTGACTTGGCAGGGAGCAGCCGACACGGCGCCCCACAGTGACACGGCGCCAGGAATACACGGCTCTTTTCCCTGCTTTTAACTTAATAAAGATTTGAATGTTTCCTCAAAGTTGGCCACTGCACATTCGCATTCTAATTGGAAGGTTTCCCTCGCCTGGTAGCTGACCCACCCGGAGATGCCGAACAGGCGCACCCATGGGAATTCAGACGCAAGGGGCCAGGAAGCAGAGGGCAGGAGGTACTCGTGCTAATGCGAGAAAATGTTGTGAGACTAAAAGTGGGTTCTCTGGTCATAAAAGAAGATATAAATGTTAATTCATAGAAAATAAATACTTATTCACAGTTTTTAAAAAACTTACAGTCATTAGCAGACAATGCATTCCAAGACCCTGAAATTGCGGAGAGCGCCGAACGCAGTCACCCTGTTTTCCCTCCATGCCTCCTCGCTGTGATGAAGTTTAAAGACTCTTGCATTTTGGGGCTAATCCGAAGTGACATCAGGGTGACGTGAACACAAGCACCGTGGCACCTGGACAGTCCACCTGACAGCCGAGACGGCTGCTGAGTGACTGGGGGTGGGACGCTGGACAAAGGGACGACTCATGTCCTGGGTGGGATGGAGCCGAATGGCGAGAGATTTCATCACACTACCCAGAACAGCGTGCAACTTAAAACTGATGAATTGCTTATTTCTGGAATTTTCCATTTAATATTTTGGACCACGGTTGATCATGGGTAACTGAAACTACAGAAGGGAAACCATAGCAAAGGGGGAACTGTGTGTCTATATTTTAATTTTGTGCCCTGGTGTCTGCTGTCATTGAAAATACGGCATGCTGTGACTCAACAAAGGAGGGAAGGCGTGAGAAAGGGAAAAGCAATCTCAAACCTCGTGGGAAAGGGGTCTGAGGGAGGCAGCGCAATCTTCCACTTTCTCACAGTGACTCCTGCAATTACCCAAACACAGAGGCAGCCCACTGGCAGGTGGTGGAAACAGAGGCTGGCAAAAGTAATAGGAAACACCCTGGCGTTAAAAAACAACACCAAAACCAAACAGCCAGCCACTGGTTCTGAATGTGGCTGTGAAAGTGACAACCTAGTGCCCCACCCCCTCCTCCGCGCTGATTCCATCCCAAATTTGTATTTGTTTACACGTCAAGCTCCTGGCAGTGGCTGTGCTGACTCAATCGAATCTGAAAAGGAAGCTGTCCTCCACCCACGGGAGAGACTCCATCGGAGCCCTGTTGGCAGCGGGGCCTGCGGTGTGGGCGAGGGGGGTGCTGGCACGTTTCTCTTTTCTCTTTCGTGTGGATTTCTCCCAGGAGACACTTGAGAAAGTGCTTTCTTTTGTCTGGATGCCCCAGACACTGATCGGAATCTAGGGAGCACCTACCCCCACGTGGGCCGTGCAGACAAGACACTGCACACCGTCGTCCTGGCTGTGGATTCGCCGTTGTCTCTCTACGTGACTTTAGAATCCAATGGCCGTCAAACGCAATGTCGACACTCTTTGCAGCAAATTGTTAAGAAAAGCCTAGTACTTTTAATCATATTGTCAAACCCCAAAAAGCCGATGTATCAAGTTGTTTCTTCTCGGCGTGGCTTAATTACATGAGAACAATCCCCACCAGGAAAAAGTAATAGCTTGAAGAAACACTTTTCCTAATCACACCAAACCTGGCCGGTGGGGCTTGCCATGAGACAGAGTAATTACCGAGCTAGTCAGAAGCCCCCAGGGAACCGTTGCTGCTGAGGGATTCCCAGGTGGCTTTTGGGGGAAAAGCAACAACCTTGCACGGGCATGTTTAAGGTAAAGAGGATGGAGCCCGTGGAAACGGGGGAAGGATAGGACCAGAGCGCGGGGCCTGCTGCCAGATGCAGACAATCCTGGGAGCAAAGGTGAGCTTCTGCAGACCATCCTTCCCTTTCCTCCTGGCCTCGGTGCTGACCAACAGGGGGATGGATCATTTCTTCAGTTAAATTCTGTTTCAAGCTCTAAGATTTGTACACAGGATTTCTGAGTATTAAATATCATTGAACTTCACCTAAGATTTGGAAAATTCATAGGAGGGCCTGGAGGCAGCCAAGGAAAACGTATTGAAAAATATTGAGTGGTGGGGAAATGTAGAGGACACGATGTTAAATGAAAGAGCGGACTGTAGAGACTGCCCCCAAGGATGTCAGAAAATGGGTCCTTACCCAGCTACTTCCTCCAAGCCCCCTGCAAGCAAATAGAAAATGAGAAACAATAGCAAGGACACAACAGCTGTGCTGTGGATGAGAAAGGAGAAGGACCAAAACACAGATGTGACTCTTAGCCACCAAATACTTTGAAACTTGGACAGAACCAGGAAGACAGAGAAATCCCATGTTTCCTGAGAGCAGGGGGTGCAGGTCAGAGGGCCCATCGGTGAGGGGTGCCAGGGAAATGCAAGACCCCAGCTAAACCTGTATCTCAGATCCCAATAAATGGCTCTTTATTAACATGTCCAATAGGGCATGGGATATGCACTCACTGAAAGTTCCCCATTGTCCATTTGATGCTCCCCTTGAACTGGTGGCCTCCTGTCTTAAGTTGCGGCTAGAGCAGTGGAGGGAATCTGCTTGGTGTGCATTACATAATGGGTTTAATTTTTAAAGTTACTGTCCACATATGTAAACAAGGAGATATCACTGAAAAATGTAGGTCTTTGGCCCCACTTTAAACGTGTGACCATGTGCCCATACTGGACCCCAATCCCCATGTGGCAAGAACAGCCTGGGAGTTTTGAGTGTTCCTTTTGAATGAAGTGTTCACACTCAAGTTTGTTTTTAACATACATGACCCACTCAGTTCATTGGCATTGCTGCTTAGCTCTCAGGAGTCTCATTTTGTGTGGTGTTTGTGTGTGTTCCTCACTCCCTTTCATCTGCAGGGGTGGGGCTGTCCCTTGAGTGTCTTGGCCTGATAGTGGAGGACCCTCATGGTTGCTGGAGGCAAAGACCAAAAAGTAGTTAACATATAAATGCAAGCGGTCTGTCAGAAGGCTGATGGACTTTGATATTCAGTAAGGGCTGAGAATCAGCATAATATTTCCTGCTGCTGGCTGAATGGCTGAAGACAATCCCCTGACCTGATAATCCTTTATTGTTTACCAAACCTTACCATTGATGTCTGTTTGCTTTGCTAAAGGGCAAATGTATATTCTAGTAAATAAAAAGTTATGGGCCCGAGATTCAGGGAGCCATTCCACTAGAGAAGGGCCTCCACCTGGTTCCCCCAATGCCTTCCAAATTTATATTTCTTATCTAGTATATCCATTTTCACATGGCCCCTTCTCCAGATTCTGAATCCTTGCTGCAAAAGGTTGCGGCAATGGTGGCTGGGTCTGAGCCTCCAGGCTAAGGGATTCGCTGGAAGTGAGGGGTGCTTCTGAGAGCATTGCAAGGACCCCACTGCTGTCTTGAAAGCCACAGCTAAGATGAGCTGCCCGGAGGCAGAGAGGAGAAAGCAAGAGGGTCAGGGTCTCTTGACAGCAGCTGGCTCTGGAGACCAGTCCCAGCAGTCCCTCCAGCTCATTTGTGCTCATGCATTAAACTAAAGACCAGGACACTTAGTGCACTGAAACAGCATGCCCAAGACCACCCTTTGTCAGAGAAGTACTCCGTCTGTTTTTCTCTTATCAGCACAGATGCTAGAGAGAAACGCTGGAACTGGGGATGACTAACTACTGGGAGGAGGGTTCAAGTCATGGCTTTTAGTATCTTTCTTTGAAATTTTAGGTATGGCTTGAATTTTATATAATAATTTGTATTAATTTGACCAAAAATATTAAAGCTTTTATTCTTAACACACAGAATAATCCACAACTATCCCCAAACATATAATATGCATTCAAAAAATAACTAGTTACCCCAAAATGTTAATACTAATGGTTGCCTCTGGGTGATAGGGTTATAGATTGGTCTCGTTTTTATTTTGCATTTTTGGCATGTGTTTTCCATATTGCCCACAGTTAGAATGCATTAATTTTACATTTAAAACAATAAATGGTAATTCTTTAAAAAAGAGTGGAAAGTGGACAAAGACTGAAAAACAAAAGCTCTTTTGGTCTGGCCCAGCCTGAGAGCAAGGCGACTAAGAAAGAGTTTCCTTCCTTCTCCTTAATGACCAGCTGATGTCCAACACACCCACGTCTCCCCAAGCACCCATTTCCCTTCTAAATGGCCCGGTGCAGATCAATAAATCTGTCCTTTTTACAAAATTATGTCAGCTTTCTTCCCACCTACCCCATTTCATGTGGAGAGACCAGAACGCCTCTGAAAGCCTCCGCCCTCCTGAAGGTAATGTATTCATTAGTTATAATTGCCTCCAAAGCGTCCTCACCAATCTTAGTCTCCTGGGTGCTTAATGGCTTTGATTGGATGTAGAACACTTTTATCTGGGTTAATTTACTATTCATAGTACAATGATGGAGTATTCATTTTGTTACCCAGATTACAGCAGTAAATGGAGTGATCTATCATCTGGGAAAGCTGCATGGGAGTTTAGTGGTAAAATGCCTTTTAGGCATCTTAAAGTGGAAAACAACGTTCCTGCCAAAACTTTGTCATTTTCAGCATTTCCTGCCCAAACTTGCAGTTGTCCGTTGCCTCTGTGTGAATGGACGTGCTGGTCAGGCCTGGGCTGCCCTTCCCCTGACCCTGAAAGCCTGGCTCTGGGAACCCCAGTGGCTGGACGCAGGGGAAGGCCATGCTGCCGGGATGCAGAGGCGGGAGTTGAGTCAGAAGTAAGGGAGGTGGGAATGTCTTGATTTGCTTGAACACAATTTGTCCTCGGAATTTCTGGGAACCCTTGCTCAGAGCCCAGCCTCCTACCCACCAGGCTGTCTAGATTCTACTCAGATCCAAACGCAAAATCTAGTTCCTACCTTGATGACTTCCTATGTGGAGGCCCTAGCTAGGGCTCTGTTCTGTGGGTATCCGAGGCCTGTTCTCTGTGGAAAGTTACCTCCCACCCAATCCACAGAACATAGCCCTCCTGCTGTAGCTGGGAATCAGAATCCTCCCCTGGAATTCTTTCTAAGAGTGGAGACAGGATGTGCCTTTTCTAACCAAAGTCTGCTTCCTGGAATCAGCTTAGCCACCTGAGACAGGCCACACAATCACCACCCCCTCCATCTGCTGAATATGCAAAGGTATGCAAATGGAGCCACTGCTTCCTCCCAGCCACAATGTTTCCCAGGGAAGGCTGGCTGCTGCAGGCTGGAAGCAATGCCTGGATGTGGAGGTGGAAGGAGAGGACTGCTGGTGGGGGTAAATGGGAGTGGGGCCTCCAGGAGGGCCTGGCGAGGCAGCTGCCGCAGTTCTCAGCACTTCCTCAGCACACCTGCTCTCTCCTGGGCGCCTGCGAGCAGCTGCAGGCAGGGTTGATAGGAGGGAAGCAAATGTGGAAGAGATGGCCGCCTGCAGCCCTGCATCCCTGCACCTGTCTGAGGAGAGAGGCCCGCCTGGAGCATCTTCCTGCCATGGGAACCAGCTCTTCCACAGAACAAGAGGGCAGTGGGACGAAAACGGCCTCCTCACGCCTGGCGCCTGTCCATCAGGAAGTAAGCTCCGGGAGAATCAGCAGCCGCTCTCCTCCACGCACAGGAGCTGTATTCCCTGCGAGTTCAAGGAATGAACGGCCCATAAGGATATAAATACAGAACCACATTGTGGCATAAAAAACTGAAAGCAAAAAAGGGCCAGAAACAAAGTGGACGCCCATCTCGGGGGCAGAGGCTGCTAACGGGTGGTGTAACCACACAAAAATAGTGAGCAATCATTGCCTAAGACTCTTCTCTGTGGTTAATGGACTTGGCAGGTTTCCTAGATGAATGCACCAGCCAATCCATCCCTCAATAAAAATAACGGAAAGAAGCGGATAGGAATGCGTGTGTGTTGTATGTTTAAAGATCTGCATGAAAAAATAGTCGCCAGAAGTTGGACAGGGTTTAGATTGGGGTGATGGGGATTACTTTCTTCATTTATTTTTATATGTTGTTCCAACGTTTAAATAATGAACATGAATTATTTATATAATCAGAGGGGAAATATACTCAGTGTTGTGGGAGTGAACAGAATAAGTATGGCAACACCAGGGTGAAAATCCGCCCGAGCCTCCGGGCTCGGACCCTGGGCTGGGCTGCAGCTGTAGATTTCAGTGGCCAGTCTCCCCGCTGGAAGCTGCCCTGGAGTCTGAATATTCCAGAGACCAGGATGGAGGAGGGAGGTCCCTTAGGGAAGTGCTCAGTGACTGGAGAATGATGGGTTCCTCCTCCCCCTCCCCCTGCACCATCAGCCTCTCCCTCAAGGCCTGGGCACCTGGGGGCTAACGTGCACAGACTCCAGTGCAGTCTTCATTTTGTGAACGAGAAAGCCCGAGTCCCTCTGGAATAGCAATCTGAAGCAAACAGAAGCATCTGCTGGAATAATGAGCTGTTTGCCGGGCGTGTTCAGAGGCAGGAGTCAGCTGCTGTCCTACATGGATGTCCAGGACCCTGGCCGGGAGGCGCGGATTCAGCACCAGCTTCTGGGGAGGCTGCACCCCGTCCCCAGGCCCTCCAAGGCCTCGAACCCCCCGCCCCCACCCCCCAGCCAAGAGGAGCTCTCCCAGGGTGAGAAGGGAGGGTGGCCTTCTTGATTTTCAGAGAAACAACCACATCAGACCAAACCAGTCAACAGCCCCGAGCGCCCTCCTGCCTTCGGGGAGTGATGTGGCTCTGAGTGATGCTGCCTGAGACGAATGCTCTGCTCTGTGCATCTTGCACTGCAATCAGAGGAAAGTAGCCAATTATCTCCGAGAAGCAGTCATTACACACTGGCTTCGGGCTGACCTCTGGGGTAGCCGGCTCCGGGCTCCCTGGGGCAGCCAGTGCATTAGCCAGTCACTATGGCCTGTGATTTCCAAGGGGAGCGCCGTCCCAGGCCCAGGACCCACTGGCACTGGCTGCAGCGGGAGGGGATGAACCGAGCCCACCATGTTGTGAGAAGCCCTTGAGCGCAGTACTGATAACTGATGACTCGCATCTCCCTGGCCAGCTCACAGAGGGGTTAGGAGGCGGTCTGTGTGTCGTGTGGGGGCAGAGCAGGTGTGAGCTAGTTTGCACAGTGGCCTCTATTGGTGTGAGTCAGACAGGCTGTGGGTGAGCACAGGGAGAACAATATATAGTGAAAGTAAGCACCCAGATGCCAGGGCGGAGGCTGTGATGTCCCTCGGGCATGGCACTGTGGGTGCAAAATTTCATTTTCTTCCCGCCTCCTAAGTCCTTCTGGCTTGGCCAATAATCACATTGAAAGGAATTTTAGAGACAGGAAAGGCAGTTTAGGGAAGGGGGGTCCATGGGAGATGTGACAGGCGGAGACAGCTCCAAGCAGCCAGATTGCTTATCTTACGTTCACAGAGGAGGGAGGGATGTTTCAAGATGGGGAAGGGGTGGGCACCAGGGGAGCTCTGAGGCTTTGAAACTGATACCGTGCAGGAAAGCAGGCAATTAGAAGAGCAGGGGGACATAAATTAAGGAAAGGTTCAATTAGAAAGTGGAGTGAACAAAGAGCTCCCAGCATTTTCAACCCAGAGACAGAGACTCAGAGGACTAGGTTTTTCCCATTAGAAAGAGAGGGCAGGTTTCTCGGTTTGGGGCTTACAATAAAGTCCTACACTTTTGCCTAAAAATCTTTTAGTCCGTAGATGTATTCTTCAAACTCCGTAAGACAAGAACCTGCAAGGAGAATCCAACCTCACCAAATTCCACGTCCCCAAATTAATAGCGGCAGATTAACCGTGACATGGATGTACATGGGCGCCCTGAGGTATGAGGCCCACAGATGCCTGGGGCAGGGAGGTGTAGGTGTCCTCTGGGCCACGGAGGGGGCAGCAGGGTCTGGCTTTTCCGAGGGAAGCAGGCTTTCGCTGGTAAGAGAAAGAGCTGGGCCCCCAGAAGCAGGTCACGGCGGGGAGTCTAACAGGGCTCTGCTGGATTCCTCCACATTAAGCTCAGAGGATGGGGCCCAGGGGTCACTTCCTGTGACCACCTGAATTCCTGGAGGCAGGTGAAGGGGGGGTCAAAAGTTCTTTCTGAGTCTCCTGTTTCTTAACCAGCTTAAAACGAATGTCCTAAAAGGCATATTTTGGGGTAGCAAACTGTGGTCCCCTCAGCATGATGTGTGTGAGCCAGACATGTGTGAGGCATGCAAATGAAAGGCCAGGACCGCATGCTGGGCCCACATGCACATGTGATGCCCCGCAGCCTGGGGACACAGGCACACGGTAAAATGCAGAGCCACTTGTAGAAATGAAAAGGCTCAAAAGATCAGTCTCACAGCACTGGATTTCAATAGCAGAATCCCATCATCACGGCAAAAGCCTAATCAACAATAACAAAGACTCAACCCACAGACCAAGGGACGGTCAGAGCCATGGCTCCTGTCCCCTGAATGGTTAGCGGCCGAGCACAGAGGCGGCCGGAGCCTGCGGGGTCCAGCCAAGCAGCGGCCAGTCTTCCTGATTTGGTGGCCAGTGGCTCTAGCTTGTGGCCTTGGAGATGGGGTGGCGATGAGTGACCAGAAGCCACCAATCCTAACAACCGCCACTGCAGGGGAGGTTCCCAGGCTCGGCTGGGTGTGCTGTTTCCTAATCCCTCCAGGACCAAGGCCCCCGCCCCCAGACCAGCTGGCCCGTCACCAGTGTGTCAGCCTTTTGCCCTTTAGCTCTAATCCAGCCCTCAGGGTGTGTTTACATCCAGTAGCACCACAGACCCCCTGCCTGCTCACTCCTGGAACCTGCCAGCTCACAGGATCTTCCCCCGAAGCAGGGCTCACCCACCCAGATGTCCCTCCCCTGGGTGCACTTCCGCTTTGCCCTCACCCTGCTCACCTTCCCCCGGGCACCAGGCTTGACACTGGGGCAGCCACTGGTGCTTTGCACCTGTCACCTTGGCAACAATGGCCAATTTTTAATGAGCTCTTCTTGCATGCCACCTGTGACCAAAGCCCCTGCAAATGCACATTTCACAGATAGGGAAGCTGAGGCCCGGAGAAAGTGAGGTTTGTTAACATAAAAACATTCAAACCTGTAAAGAATTTTTCTGAGTTTACTTGAGCCAAACTGTCGACAATTGCCAAGAAGCAGAATCTCAACATATAGGGGTAATACTCCAGAGAACGGCAGTTTTCACCTTGTTTTATACACTACAATCAAAGGAGGAGACATAAGTGGGCCACATGAAATCCATTGGTGATAGATGAGGGAGGCAGGAGAAAGCAAAGAGAGGAAACCCCTGGGATTGGATAAAAAGTAAAATGATAGACACATGCTTCTTTTACACAGGTGGGTGCAGGATAGTCAACAGTCAACAACAATTAACAATGAAGAAATTTATGGTCTCAGTCCCTGTGCCCAGGGCATTTGGTTGTGCCCTGGGAGGTCCAGAAAAAGGGAAGTTACAAATTACCCTGACATTTCACAGGTATGTTATCTTAGATGCAAAAGACAATAGGCTCAGTTAAGGTAAAGATTGGCGTTTGTCAGGGAAGATACTGGCCTAGGACATGACTATCCACTATAAACTGCTTTTAGTTAAAGTTTTAATTTCAGACCATCCTTTGTGGTTACTTTAGGTCTTTGAGTTTGCAAGACTGCCATGCAGGCCTTCCCTGAGCTTGTCGGGTTAGCATGTGGCCCCTTTCATCCACACATCCCCCTTTTGGTCATAAATCAATCCAAAGGATGCATCAATGACCAACATTTTGGTTGGATAATGGAGTCCCACAGTGCTAGGAAGGCTCATTCCTAGGATGTCTCAGTGTCTTGCTGAACAGGGTGGACCACTGGGGGTGGGGCAAGACCATAACCTTAGATGGCATTTAAGGTCAAATTATTATTATTCAAAATAAAAGGCAGGTAAACGGGAGGCAGTCAGATCCTCCTATATGTCCTTGTTTAAAAGTATTTGGATCATTTCTAATTTTTGAGCCACTATGATCTAATTCTTTTTGTTGCTTAAGTTTTGTTTTACTGCATCTAGTATAACATTTATATACCAGAAACATATACCAGAAACAAAAGCAATAATATTAAACCAGTAGCACTGATTAGGAACAGAAAATGTCTAATAATAGACACGGAAGAATCTACTATTACCCAGAAGTTCTGATTTTTCATCTGGGCAGTTAATTTCATCCATTCCCATAGTTAGACAATACTCATAGTTAGACAATACTCATCTATATAATTCTACCAGGGGAATTATTAGGGAGGTGTTCATGGAAGGATTTGTCCAAGGTAGGTCCTTTATAATAGATTAGCCTGAAAAAATGTACCAAAGATTATATTGATAGTAGAAGACCACCAGTGTGTGGCCAACAAAACATTAACTTCATTATGATACAGCTGATAATCAGAATATAATCTCATAGGTGGGAAAGATTAGCAGGTACCCAAGTTAAATTTTTCATGTCTAATAGGGAAAGGGGTCTAGGGAGACAGATATGGTTTCCACTAGGAAACCATAAGGAGGATAATAACAATATAAAGTTCATTTTATATGCATTCAATCAATAACAATTACTTTATATAAGAACAAGGTTTGAGCAGCATCAATTTGTGAGCATACAGGCCTTGTTGACGTCTTGGGATGGCTGTCTACCTCCTCTGTAGTTGGTGGCTTCTCATTCTTGAGATGAAGACGAGTGTCAGAGACAAGGGCAGATGTCCATTCATGGTTAGGTACCTGGTAAGGTAAGGTCCCTTTAACACTGTTGGAGGGAGTCTTTCACTAATGTATTTCCCAATGGACAAAAATATCTCTGGGTTGTCATGGTCTTTGAATCTTTGTCTCCTGGGAGTACTATGAGATGAATGTTACTAATTCATTAGTTCCTATAATGCAGAATGTTTGCTTTTTAGTTTTCCTTATATTGAGGAAACAAAAGATTTAAAATCAGCAACAGTTTAAATGGAGTCATAAGAATAGTTATTCTCAATGCATTTAGTCCCATAACTATTTTTGCTTAGCCTGATTATTTTTTTGAATTCAGTTATTCCTTGAAGTTCTATAAATCTTCATCCAGTTCAAAGATATGACCTGCTTAGAAGCCTGCAATTTAGAGTAAGTCAGAGTTCTTTTCATGGATTTTTCTAAAGATATAACATGCCTGCAAATGCATCAGAGCAACATGATGACTGTCTATGAATAACAAAACTTAAAGTGGCATGGTGATATATTTGATTATAATGCAACTGATTTAAAAAAACAACAACTTTGCTTTTATATAAGCTGTAACATTCCAAGACAACAATTTCTTGGTAAATAATAATTACTGTAAAATGACATGGATAAAAATATAAAATCTGTATATGTTTAGATTCAATATATAATTTCAGCATATTAAGAACACATAATATGTAAGATTTTAAAACGTGGCACATGGCTTATTGGAAGGGGTGTATTGAGCATTGAAAATAATTCATAAACTCCCAAAAGGTGAAACGCAAATACCCAGAGTATCACTGGATCACTGGCAGATACCCGCCTCTCCCCTGACACACACACCCCACCCCCACAGGGAACCGTCACTGTGGCTTGCCTGGTGTCCCTGACTGGACACCTGCTACCCCTGAGAGCTTCCTGTTTGAACTTGGCTCTGAATCTTCGCAAGTTCCTTTCTGGAGCAGACTGAAATTCCTACAAGATTCGTTTTAACAAAATGTATATATATATATATATATATATATATATATATATATATATATATATATAAATAGAACATAGTTATTAATTTTTTTGACAAAGCTTCCCATGTAATTTCAAGTATATTAAGTAGGCCTAATTTAGTTTTAAAATATTTCCTTTAAGAGAAAATAAATCCTTGAGTTATTTCAGGGCCCATTGGAGTGACTCAAAGTCATCTCTTGGTTAAAAAGTCTTAAAATTTAAACTTTTAAAAGATTGTCAAATATAGTTAACCAAAAGTTTATATCATAAACTCTTTGTAAGTCTAGAAAAAAAACCCACATATATTTTATGGTAATAACTCTAAAAGACAATAATCAAAATTAAACCAGCTTTAAAATTAAAAATTTTGTCCAGACTACAGAATTCTGCTTAATTTATATAAGTATTTAATCTCTTTTTTAATAGGGCCAATAAAAGTTTATATCCTAGTAATGCCATCCAGAGGCTGAAAATTTACTACATGCAATACACAGGCAAACACATACCACATACTAGTAAAGACCATAACATAATTTGAATTACTGATTCTTACAGAATGAATCTCCATACCTTATTCATTCTATTATCACAACCATATAATTTCTCCCAACTTAATTTGAACTTTTAACTCTTAGAAGCCTCAATTTCCAATAATCTAATCTAATAAAAGAGAAACATGCAAATTGACTGCACCTCCGCTATGCCCCATGCCACGCCCACCAGCCAATCAGAGCGACTATATGCAAATTAACCCAACCAAGATGGCAGCTGGCAGCCATGGAGCTGGAGCAAGCAGGAGGCTTGGTTGCCCCGGGGATGGAAGAAGCCAAGCTTCCCGCCTGCCCTGGCCGGCTGTGGCCTCTGCTCAAGGCAACAAAGTTTCAATTATAGAAGATAAATAAATCTCAGATACCTGCTTCCAGCCAGCCTCCACTGGGAGCTTGGGTGTTTGGGGGCCATGGCCAGCCTGCAAACAGGCATCAGCCCCTCACCCAGGATGGCCACACCCTCATGGGGTGAGGGTCCCCAATGGGGGGCTTGGCCAGCCTGCAAACAGTCATCAGTCCCTCACCCAGGCTGGCCAGACACCCCAGGGGGCACTCCTACCCTGAAGGGGCTGTGGCCAGCCTGAAAATGGCCCTCAGCCCCTCACCCAGGCTGGCCAGGCACTCCAGCAGGGACCCTCACCCTGAAGGGGGTGTGGTCAGCCTGAAAACGGCCCTCAGCCCCTCACTCAGGCTGGCCAGGCACCCCAGCAGGACCCCAACCCTGATCCGGGACACCCTTCAGGGCAAACCAGCTGGCCCCCACCCATGCACCAGGCCTCTATCCTATATAATAAAAGGGTAATATGCAAATTTACCCTAATAGCAGAATGACTGGGAATGACTGGTCACTATGACACACACTGACCACCAGGGGGCAGATGCTCAATGCAGGAGCTGCCCCCTGGTGGTCAGTGCACTCCCACAGGGGGAGCTCTGCTCAGCCACAAGCCAGGCTGATGGCTGCCAGTACAGCGGTGGTGGTGGGAGCTTCTCCTGCCTCCTCAGCAGTGCTAAGGATGTCTGACTGCAGCATAGGCCTGCTCCCCGCTGGCAAGTGGACATCCCCCGAGGGCTCCCGGGCTGCCAGAGGGATGTATGACTGCCAGCTTAGGCCCAATCCCCCGGGGAGCGGGCCTAAGCCAGCAGGTGGACATCCCCCGAGGGGTCCCAGACTGCGAGAGGGCACAGGCTGGGCTGAGGGACCCCCCTGAGTGCACAAATTTTTGTGCACAGGGCCTCTAGTAACCAAAATAAAATAAGTGACCAGCATTCCTTAGATTGATGTTTCTGAACACATTTTAAACACACTCTCATTTTCAAGAAACACAACTTCAAGCATAAGACATTATATCAACAGCTCAAATCATTTTACAGACTTTCAGCAATAAAGGCAAAAGAAGGTGAATTTAAAGACTTATTTAGCAATCAATGTGTCAATATTTCATGTTATTTCAAAATATCTAGAAATTCAATAACCTTAATTAAAATTTACTAATTTAGAAAAGAATAGTTGACATAAGTTAAAAGTGAATTGTTTAGGTGGCTATCTTCCAGAGATTGTATTTTAAAATGGCCCCGACCAGAGTTCCTGGTATTTGCATCTCAAAGGTCCTGGGACTTTGGTTTTGGAAAGCCAATTGTCTATGAAACATTTAAGCTGAAAAAGGGGAGGTTTGGGGGAATATAAAAGGATTTAATGGGCTTTGTTATTCTGGAGCCACACACCTCTCACCCTGTAGAGAATGCATAGTAAAACAAGGACAGTATTTTTTTAAATATATTTCTTTATTGATTTTAGAGAGGAAGGGAGAGGGAGAGAGAGATAGAAACATCAATGATGAGAGAGAATCATTGATTGGCTGCCTCCTGCACGCCCCTCACTGGGGCTCGAGCTCGCAACCTGGGCATGTGCCCTTCACTGGAATCAAACCTGGGACCCTTCAGTCTACAGGCCTATGCTCTATCCACTGAGCCAAGCCAACTAGGACAAGGACAATAATTTTTAATTCTTCAAGGATTGGCAGGTGTTGGCAAAGGCCTAACAAATTCACCCATTTTGAAATGTTTCTTTCTATTTGAGTATATTTTCTCCGAGGCTCTGTAGCAATTACAGAGAGATCTAGTTTACAGGTAGCATATAGCTGAGGGCCATTTCTGATTCATAACGGCTTGCATGTATGGAAAAGACACATTGATCTCTGAAGGCCTCATTCTCCATTCACTTCCCTGGGAATGGGAAAGCAGGGTTAGTTGCAGAATAGCATTCCACTTAATGGTGCCAGTAACTGGCCACACCTCTCCACTGTCCACTTTAGAGTGGGGCCAGGCTATGCTGCAAAAGAAGATTCGCCTTTTTCCTTGAGGAGCCCCACGTCAAATGTCTCCCAGTTGAAGAGTTTATACCCCAAAAGAAAAGGGGACTCTCAAGGCCCTGTGGCTGGTTCCCCATCTCCAGAGGCATGGTAGCAAGCCGAGTGTTAGACATCTCTGCACGTCTCTGGGCTGTTTGAGCCATTCTGAGTGGTGGGTCCCCTGTTAAGCCTCCTCTCAGGCTCTCATGGAAGTTAATAATGAAGAAAAGATGGTTAATAAAGATTCAGTCAGTCTAAAGATTAGTTTCCTCTTGGGAGGTTCCTTTAAAATCATAATTTTCCCTTTTTGGTTCAATATCTGGTTCAGTTAGTTCTAAATACATATTACCCTTCTGCAAAAATCATATGTGGGCATCAGTGATTTTAAAAATCTCTCCCCATCAGGTGAATTGGGGCCAATTGACCAGTAAAATATATGTTGCCCCTTAACATGCCCCAGTTGAGAGGGGACAGGTTCTGATTTTAAAACGGCCGTTGCTTGCTTAGACACCCTACCATTTACACAGAAGCTTTACTCCAAGGGAGAGGGAAACTTAGATGGGCAGGGTTAAGAACAGATGAAGTGGCCCCAATACCTACAAGGGCCTTAGTAACTTCCCCTTCTATGATAATTTCAATTTCTCCTAAGGTGTTAGTAAGGAGAAGGGGGAATACCCTCTCCTAGTCCTGGAGCCGCCCTGTGCCTGTGCTCGCTTCTGTTTTCTCTTTGTAAACCACACTTCAGTTGTGTGTTTGTTTTACAATCTTTCTTATGGTGACCTGGCTTTCTACAGCAAAAGAATCCTCTACAGTTTCACAGCAGACCTTACTGTGTGATTCTGTGGCCTTGCTCTCAGAAACCAGGAGGTGTATTCATTGGAACAAGTCAGAATAGCCAGGGTTACATGTTCTAACAGTTACATTTTGTGAATCCATCGGGGTCCTGGATAAAGCTGGGAAAATTGCTGGTTCCTCTCTAGCTGAGACCAGCTTTTTCCAAAGGGAGCTGTTAGAAAACCTATTCTCATTTTTCTTCTAGTCGGTGTAGGAGGGAAGAAGGAAAGGGAAGGAAGAAGGGAGAGGAAAGGTAAAGTCCAGACAAGGAAGCTCAGAAAGGAAGGGGAAGGGTGGGGTGTAGGCATTTATTAGCTTCAGGATAGTTCTGAGACGGTCTCTAACATTTCTTATTAATTTTTTTGGAAGAATTTTTTTTCTATGTTTCTCCTTAGAAGCTTCTAATTTCCAAATCAAGATGTTTCCCATATAGTCATTCAGTTTAATTTTAGAGCTGGCATTTATCTAATTTTTGCATGCAAAATATTAATGTAGGTACCCAAAGACAACTGCATTTGGGGAATTTTTAAGTTGATATTTTCTAATTGAATCTTCCCGTTTCTGTAAAGCACTTGCAAGTAAAGGCTTCCTCTCAGGAGTATTAAATGAGGGCTGGGGTTTGGGAGTTTCTGGCCTTGCAGGCACAATTTCCCATGCTAATTTCTATTTATTTTTTATTTTTGGATATCTGTAGTCTGAGCAAATTTTCTAGGGATGTTATGTAGTGGGTCCAAGTGAGCTGCTTATGGGTTGAGCTCCATGAGGCTCTCACCCCTCAAGTCACAATTCAACCCTTTTATGTGCCTCAGTTTCTCTCCCAGCTGTCTAACACAACCAGAAGGGCTCGGGAACTTGGCAGACCAAGATTTATGGGGCCCCTGGAAGAGCCAGCTAGTTAATGACAGTTGAGTCGGGACTTCCCTGTGGGGCTCCTACACATTGTGAGGAACTCGGACACCTACACAAAGTTTCTTAGTCACCTAAGAACACCTGAGAATCGGGCTGGAGGGAGGATGGGCCCCTTAATCTTCGGAGCTGAATGAGTTTAGCTCATTTATATGGCGAAGGTGTTTTGCTCAGACTCTCAGAAAGCAATACCAATTGGAAAGCCACAATCAAAACCAGCCACCCATTTTCTTTCCCTCCAGTCTCGCCTTAGCCTGGGTCCTGTCAACCCTTGACCTTAGTTTCAACTTGAGGATTTTAAAACACAGCTCAAATAAAGTCAGGCCCTCTACCAAAAAGCAAGGAAGTTCCTGGATCCAAGAGACAACTCACCCAAGTTCACCCAATGGGTGGGGAACCAGCGGGCTCAATGGGCCCTTTGCTGGATCCTAACACCGGCTGGGTCCACGGGATGGTCCTGGGTGAACTTCTTTGGAATCCTGCTGACTATTCTAATAAATGTTAACGTAAGAAACATTCAAACTTGTAAAGAATTTTTGTGAGTTTATTTGAGCCAAACTGTTGACAATTGCCAAGAAGCAGAATCTCAACATATTGGGATAATGCTCTGTAGAATGGCAATTTTTCACCTTGTTATATACAATCAAAGGAGAAGACATAAGTGGTTTACATGAAATCCATTGGTGATAGATTAGGGAGGCAGAGAAAGCAAAGTGGGGAAACCTCTGGGATTGGATAAAAAGTAAAATGATAGACACATGCTTCTTTTACTTAGGTGGGGATAGGTTAGTTAACAGTCAACAACTAACATGATCACAGTAACAATGAAGAAATTTATGGTCTCAGTCCCTGTGCCCAGGGCATTTGGTTGTGCCCTGAGGGGTCCAGAAAAAGGGAAGTTACAAGTTACCCTGACATTTCACAGATGTGTTATCTTAGATGCAAAAAGACAATAGGTTCAGTTAAATACTGACCTTTGTCAGGGAAGATACTGGCCTAGAGCACGACTATTCACTATAAACTGCTTTTAGTTAAAGTTTTAATTTCAGACCATCCTTTGTGGTTACTTTAGGTCTTGACTTTGCAAGACTGTCACGCAGACCTTCCCTGAGCTTGTCGGGTTAGCGTGTGGTCCCTTTCTCTGTCCACAGGTTCAAACACAGGCAGGCTGGCTTGGGACCCTTATCCAGCCACCGAACAGCACCGCCCCTGACCATTCTGTTGTCTCCATTACTTTTTCTTCTCAGGCCAGTGCTCAGCTCCGTGGGAGGAGGCAGGCTCTCTGCATGTCCCCCACCCTCGGCCACCAACTGACCTTGTGTGACACAGGGAGTCTTTGGTTTTCCCTCACAGGACACTGGACACAGCTCCCCCATCCCTATAGGAGGGAAGCCCCCCACGCAGTCAGTCCCCCCTCCCCGCTCCACTACCTTTAACACTCTGTGCTGAACCCCTGTGGGAAGGCTCCCCCCCTGACCTCGAATCTCCCTCACATGCCCCATCTCTGCACCAGCCACCCGGGATGTCGGCCCGGGTCCCCTGGGGCTTCTCCTTCCAGTCCCGATGCCCCCCATGGTCACTGCGCACCTGGTTAGGAGCGGTCAGACCCTGCTCAGCTATCTGGATGCACAGCCCAGTGCAAACAGAGGGACAGGTGACATCTTCACAACCGTGACAATTAGTGCTATGAAGCAAGAACACAGGTGTCGTGATAGAGAATGACAAGGGAGTAAACTGTAAGCCCGGAGCGGAAGGAGGCTGAGGGGCTGGAGGGGCCAGCATGTCATTCACAAGGCCCTGCTGATAGGGGAAGAAATAGAATATTGGGGACCAGCTGAATATTAATCCTGCTCCATTACCCGTGATTGTTTTATTCTGATTAAAGAAGGTACATTCTAACCTGGCTGGCAGCTGCACTGGGAACCTGGGAGCTCACCTGGAGATGCGGTCCATCCTCCCTGCTTGGAGGTGCCTACTACCATGGAAAGATCCCTGCTTGGAGCTGCCTACTACCATGGAAAGATGAACACCCTGTTGCAGAAATCAGAATGGCCAGCCCTTTGAAGACGCCAGCCCTTGCATACCCACAGGCCTTTGCAAATCTCCAGACCTGTTCACTGTCCATTTGGCATACCTTTTGCCTACTTCCCCATGTAATCTTTGTCCTTCTACCCAAGGTAAGCAGCGGCTTATGGTGGGGGGAGAGCAGATTTCTGTGGCTGACCTGCTGCTCTCCTGTACTGCTGACATGATTGGAATAAACGCTCATAATGATTCAACCCTGTCTCTGGTCAATTGGCTCAAGTAGTGACAGGCAGCCGGGACCCACTGATTGCCCGGTTACAATGCCAGGCCAGAGTCCCTGAGGGAAAGGACAGCGTTCTCCAGGACATGGGGTCGTGCAGGGGTGTGAGGGGCAGGAAGGAGAGCAGGGGGGGTCCTGGCACCTGGAGTTGCTGTGACAGAGACAGAGCCTGGCCGAGGAAGACCTGGTCCCAGGAGCCTCTTCCCCGGAACCATGAGCTGCACCACCTCCCTGATGTCGACCTTGATGCTCAGCCAAGGTCAGACCTCCCTGTGAGCACTTGCCACCCTCAGTAAGCGCCCACAACCTGCTCAGCAACCCGAAAGGCACCAGGCAGGGTCCTCTTGGTCACTCCGCCCTGAGCCGGCCCTGGCTGTGGACAGCTCCAAAGGAGAGTGCTCCTCCTGCGCTGCTGCCCAGCGCCTGCCCTCCCCCCGTCCAACACACACAACACCCCCCACACACCCCACCCATGCTTCCCAGCTCACCGCCCAGACCCAGAGTCCTGCTCTATCCATGACTGGGAGTGAGTCTGCAGATCTGTTCACTGTGGCAGCTTCTCTTTTATCCGCAGGAAGGTAACTATATGACTTACAAAACTAGGTCCTCAGATTATGAGAAAGCATCTTGTTTCTTTTCTTATAAAAAGGACAAGTCTGCCTGTCACCCTGGCATCATCACGTCCTCTGCCAGGCCTGCCTTAGTCAGCAGCTCCAGGGCTCAGTGCAGTCTCCTCTCTAAGGCACCAGTGTCCTGGCCACAGCCCGCAGGCGCCTGCTGACACTTACACCGCCTTCCCCCAGCCCGTCCCAATCCCCCCTGCCCACCCCAGCTGGAGAGGAAACAGGCCCATTGGTCCCTCCAGAACTCAGTGTCTTTCTCCTGGGGATGCAAAGGGCGGTCCTGTCCTGACCACCGCCCCACCCAGGCCAGACGCGCAGGGGAGAGCAGCCGTGCAGCGGTCAGGTGGTGCAGACAGGCCCGCCGGGTGAAACCTGTCTGCCAGGCCGCACTCAGATCCCTGTTCCCTGGAAGAATCACAGGGGCTTTATTTTCCTCAGCAGGAACCTTGCAGCTCAGAGCCGTGGCCGACACTGGATTAGCCCACTGGCAGGAAACAAACAATGAAGGTGACATTTGACCTTCGAAGCCCATCTGATGCTTCAGGAAAACTATTCAGCAGGAAAAAACCTCATGTTGGCTCCGCTTCATTACATCGCCCCTTTACCATCTCCTTCGGTTCATACTCAAAACAAAACAAAGCTCTTCTTGGCTTTTGTCTGGAAACCTCCCTAAACCACCCAGATCAATGGTGACCAGGCTGTTCTTGTGCCCGGCGACCCTCTGGGCCTCTGGGCAGAGGGCTGTGTGGTCAGAGGCTCCGGAGGGCTGTGCGTCTAGGCAGCGACTTCAGGGAGCAGGGGTCCTGGGTGAGCATCATCCTGTAGGGACCGGCGAGACCACACCGTGGGCTCCTCTCCGCTCAGTCCCCAAACACCCACAGAAGGGAGACGGGACACCCCAAGGACAGCTGGAATCGCGTCTCAAACTTCAATGTGCACAGGAAGCACCTGGGGGTCTTATTAACGTGTGTGGAGCCAGGCTGGGCCAGAGACCCGCCCCCCATGGAATTCAGAGCCGGGAACTCCCCTCCGGCCTGGAGAGCAGGGGCTGCACTGAGTGCCTGGAGCGGGACCCTCAGAGGAGAAACCCCTGGCTGCTGAGTGCCACGCTCTGCTGTTCACTGCGGCCTCACCTCCCGCTGCCTCTCTCCTCCTGCATCTCTCCAGGTCCGCCCGCCTCTCAGAACCCCCAGCGCAGTGCTTTTCACAAGGTTCTTGTTGGCTGGACAGTGGGCTGGGTCATAACGCTCACCATGGCCCACAGCCCGTGTGCCCACACCGCCGTCCGCTGTGGCTCCCACCCCGCCACGTGGATGCTTCTTGTCTTGAATCCAGATGCAGCAGCCAGGGCTATGGACACAGCTCCGCATGGCCGCTCCGGCTGGCCTCCCAGGGCTCCAGGGCGCAGGGAGAGACAATGGGGACAGGGTCTTACAAAGGCAAAGGGAAGCCACCGGCTGTAGACACTGTCCCTGCACTTGCTGGTCCGGTTCAGGCCACCCCGTCCTCCCACCCCACAGCTGGGCAGGCCCGACCGCTGAGCAGCGAAGGGCCCTGGAGGGAGCCCCCCTCCAGCAGTGACGGGGCCTCTGGAGCCACCATGGCCGCCCCTGGAACCTGCATGGTAACACCCCCCTTTGGGGGTGCCCTCCCTGTCCCCCTTTCCCTGGAGCCTCTGACTGCCTGGAGTCTCTTCCTAAGTGGCCTGTGGGCTCCAGCCTCCGCCTCGGGGTCTGCGTTGGGCACCAGCACCTGCCCTCTCGGCACGTCGGCTCCAGAGCAAGACCGAGGCTGTGTCTCCCAGGGGCACCTGCCCCTTCCCCTCAAAGGTCCTTAGGGGAAAGCAGGGCTGTATTGCTGTTACCACCCAAGCCTGGTGTAAACCAGCCCCCTATTTCCCTGAGGTGCCCTACAGGCTAATGCAATCATCAGGCCGCAAGCCAGCTGGGCTCCCTCCCCGAGTGAGGGGCGCAGGGGAGCAGGGTGTGCACAGGATCCCTGCTGTCCTCCCTGGACATGCCCGCAGGGCAGCCTTGGCTGCAGGAGAGCACTGTCCATGCTAGCAGTGCACGCGGCAGGAGCACGAAGAGGATACCCAGTCCACTTCTCATACATAATACGCACCTATGCAGAGCAGCAGCCCCGTGGGAGGGGAGAATACTCAGCTATTCTGTTGAATTTCTTCACAGTGAATTCTGGGACAGATCAAACAAGTTATAAAAAGGAATTACTGGTAATGCCTGTGGGCTTGCTGGGAGGGAGTCCTGGCTGGGTGCAGGGAGTGCCTGGCTGGGTGCAGGGAGTCCTGGCTGGGTGCAGGGAGTGCCTGGCTGGGTGCAGGGAGTGCCTGGCTGGGTGCAGGAGTGCCTGGCTGGGTGCAGGGAGTCCTGGCTGGGTGCAGGGAGTACTGGCTGGGTGCAGGAGTGCCTGGCTGGGTGCAGGAGTGCCTGGCTGGGTGCAGGAGAGCCTGGCTGGGTGCAGGAGTGCCTAGGCTGGGGTGCAGGAGTG